>NW_022146711.1:47772-91261 GCF_002938485.1 Sitophilus oryzae | reverse complement strand
CTCAATTGTGCTTCGTTCAGTTACGTATTGCTAGAATCGAAGTGGTGCAGCAGGGCCGTAGTCGGCCCAATAGAAAACAAAAATGATTTTATATTTATTTTTCAGGTATAAAAAATTATGGAACATTGGGAGATAATAACATTTTTTTTTTTTATTTTTTTCAATTTTGAATTTTCTTGTGGACTACTGATCAATTTATATTATATTTTCGATTTTTTTTTTTTTTTTTTTTTTTTTTTTTTAATATAAAATGAAATATTGTTATTAAATTAAATTCAAACTAGCCAGTCTACAACATAAGAACTAGTCGAGGGTTACTGGACTTCATTAATGAAATGACGAATGAAGAGATATTACTGCACCGTCTCCTTCAGATTACTAATGATATGTATTCTCGATGTAACTTATTCACACTCACTACAGTGTAAACCCTGGGCTAAATGAAATAGGACTGGCCAGGGTCGATCATAGATACACAAATTTATTTTATTAAAAACAATTCAAAAAGCGCTAAAGCAGCAGTGAGACTAGCTCTAACTGATAAAATAGATTTCTTTTAAATAGATTTTCTTTTACATCGAAAACACGGGATATAGAAAATCCCATGTTAATTTGAAAAAGTGAAATATTATCTCCCCATATGATTTTTTAATACAAAAAGTTGTACTTTTAGTGGCAAATTCCATTTCATTGGAAGAATAAACCAAAACACTAAATCACCACAATACACCAAAACACTTTTACTTTTACACTGGACGCGCGTTTCGCTAACCATGTTAGCATCATCAGCAGATGATTAAACTAAACTCAACAGTTATCTCTAGTTCAGCTTATAATCATCTGCTGATGTCGCTTTATGGGGCAAGCTGCGTCCATGCTAAAAGCAAAAGTGTTACAGTATGTTAATAATGTTAAATGTTACAGCTAACTGTCTAACACCAAAGTTCCAACCCTCAACTGTATAATTTTGGAAGAGTAATTTAAAAGTTGTTTCAAATTAGTAAAATTTATAATACAGCCCCAGAGAAAACTACAATTAAAATACAAGCAAAATATTATTGTGTCATTGTCAAATTCGATGTCACATTTTGTTTACAAAAATTTGTAACACTATAAATAATGAATTGTTTGTAGTGAGCCGTAATTTCTGTATTATTAACCCGGTAAATGAGGAGATAAACAATTTTGATTGATTAAAATTTTATTTTAAGATGAAATTTTAACAACATTCTAGAAATTCGAATAATGAATTGAATACTGACAAGACAAGTGACATCTGTCTAAAAAGACAGCGATTTTTTGAGTGACAATTTGGTTATGTAAAATTTAGAATGACAATTTTGATTATGCAAAAGAAATACTGGTTGCTTAACGATTAACATTAATTTAAATATAAATCACCAATCTCTATCTATCTATTCAGCCTCTTCGATCCATCGTTGGACATAGGCCTCCCAATCTCTTCCACTCTTCCCTCTCTGTCGCCGTGCTCATCCATCTTGTGCCTGCATGTTTCCTCAGATCGTCCGGCCATCTCATCTGGGGTCTTCCTCTACTTCTTCTATTCTCCCAGGGCCTCCAGTTTATGATGCATTTGTTCCATCGATCATCCTTCTGTCGTACATTGTGACCGGCAAACTACCATTTCAATTTTGCTACTTCACTTCTAACATCCCTTACTTTAGTTTTTCTCTGATTTGAGCATTTGTCTTTCCATAGATCTTTGAGATTTTGTTACCTTATCCATATTTGTCAGTGTCCAGGTCTGGGATCGGTAAGTAAGTACAGGGAGTACATTGATTATATACTTTGGTTTTTGAGATACTTAAAAATATTAAAAATTGTTTTTAATAATAATAACTTCATTTTCCAAATGCTGCCCAGGCCAGTCTTACTCGTCTCTTTATTTCAGCTGTTTGGTTTTCTTTTTTCAGTCATTTGTCCCAGATATATACTCTTCAACTTGTTCTATTTTTTTCTTGCTTTATTCTGGTTGTTATGTTTTCATCTGTGTTTGTTATGATTTTAGTTTTAGTGTAGTTCATATTTAGGCCTATTCTTCTAGGTGCTGTATCCAGTTCTTCCAGCATTTCTTTCTTTTCTGTTATTAAGGCGATATCATCTGCATATCTTAGGTGATTCAAGTATTGTCCACATATTTTGATACCTTTTTTCTTCCCAAAGTCTAAATTTTGAAAACGTCTTATATAATGCCTGGTTAAAGAGTTTAGGGGATATTGTGTCACCCTGTCTGACCCCTCTTCCTAGCGAATTGGCTTTGTTCCTTCGTGGATTTTAATTGTTGTTTTTGCTTCGCTATATATGTTGGCTATTAAGTCTGCGTATCTGTAGTCTCTATCCTGCTATTTATTAAGGAAGTTTTTACTGCCCAGTGCTCAATACTATCAAAGCCTTTTTCCATCTACAAAATGCAATATATAGTGGGATGTTGTATTCATTGGCTCGTTCTATTAGTATTTTTTCATAGTTAATAAGTGGTCAACTGTACTGTATCATTTTCTGAAGCCTGTTTGTTCTTTTGTTTGGTATCCGTCAAATTTTGTTGTTAGTCTATCGGTTAATATTTTAGTGAAGAGCTTATAAATTACGGAGTGTTATAGGACGATAGTTTTTTAGATCTACCCTATCACCTTTTTGCTTGTAGTATGATGGTTATAGATTCCTTCCAGTCGTTTGGGGTTATTTTTTCTATTGGGATTTTATTCAGGAGAATATAAAGAGTATTAACACACTTTTCCGTACTTTAGCATTTCTGTTGTTATTCCGTCTTTTCCAGGTGATTTGTTGTTTGTAATTTGTTTCAATGTTCCCTTAATTTCCGATTTGCTTTTTTCAGGTTGTAGTTCTGAGTTTCATTTTCTTATTTTTGTTTGGAGTTTCTTTACGGTGTCTACCGGCGGATCCCGTTTTGTTTCGTATAGTTCTGTATAGAATATCTGTGTGATTTTTATAATGTCATCTTTAAATCACCAATAAGAATAATGAATAAAATATTTAAACAAAAACAGACCACAGACTACACAAAGCAAATTTTTGATTAGTAGCAGTTAGTAGTAGTCAGAGATATATATTATGTAGTAGTATTTTGGTCGAATGGCCACAGCTATCCGGCCGGGTAATGTGGCATTTTTATTAATACATAGATATGGTACATAAAATATATTTTGTAATATGGTAGATACATTAACAACTGTTCTTAAGAGTCTAATTTAAAAAAAAAATATTTTAGTTTGTTCTATTTTGGTGAAATGAATATCATTAATATGTAATTCTACTTCGGCTAATTGGTTAGAACAGTTTGCGGATTATTTCGTGACTGAAGGAAATGACGAACGTTAGCAATATGTTGAAGTGCCTCCCGTGGTCGGAACTGGTATCAATTCTGTACTCACATGTTCTTCATCTTCCGCCTCCTCATCGTCATCAATATAAACTGAAGAAGACAAAGAAGCGACAATAGCATCATCATCCAAGTATTCGATACTTACAAGATTATCATCAAAATGGAGAAATTCCTTAAACTTATTTTCAGAACAAGGAAGATTGTCTAGAATATTGTTATCATCTTCTTATCCATTCGGCTACTGTCAAGTCATCGTCTGAATCGAAATCATTTTCCACTTTTAGGAAACCAACGTGCTGAAACAATTAAAAATTGTTTGTTTTGATATCCTTTCATGTCATGTCATATAAATGAAGTTTATTCCATCCAAGAGGTTGATAGAAAAATGTTCACCCTATGTATCAAATATTTACTATTTTATTTTTTTTTTTAAATAAGTTATAAATAGCTCTTTAAGCTTTTTTAAGCATCCATAGGTTGTAGTTTGGAACTAATATTTGGTGGCATGAGTGATAAAATACCGTTTTAGGTTCGTTGCCAGAAAAAATCTTACGATCATATTAAAATTTAAGGTTCGTTTTATCCGTTTATAAAAGGGTTCATTATTTACGAAAAAAAAAAATTATTTTTTTATTGATTTATTGATTTAGTACTTATAGATTTGGTTCGTTATTAACGAAATTTCGCAATAAACGGGTTTGTTATAGGCGGTTATTACCTTATATCCTTCAATTTAATAGCTGTTATTAAATGGTTTCACTTCAAATATGCGCAAATAGTGCATACAGATTTTTTCATTTTCTCGAGGGCTAAGTTCGGCTCTGTATGTAACAGAAAGAGAACGAACTACCGATTGGAAAGGGATACGTGCACATACGTACGGTGCATAATGCTTTATTCCTGTAGCTCGTAGCTTTCGTTCGGCTTAAAAGCAACGAAAACTTTGGCCGACCGCTTTGAGAGCGAGAGCGGCCTCGAATCGCCCCTCCACGCTTCCGCACCCCTTTCCCTGCCGACGCAGTCAAACATCCGTAAATGCGTGTACGCGTAATTAAAAAATATGCACTGTATGTCTATGCGAGCATAAGCTGTACGATATATGGTTCGGGATATCTGTGAAAAAAACTTTTTGACCAGTTCCTATGGATTAATTAGTTGTTTGCATAGAAAAATGCATATAACGATGAGGCTTTTTAGTTAGAAGAGGTTTTTTTTAATTATACATGTTCTCAAAGAGGGTAGTTATTTTAAAACGTACTACTGGCTAGAGAATTATTTGCGAAAGCCGAAGACTTTTTAATCTATATATTTTATTGAATTAAAATAAAATAAAAAAAATCACTAAGGTTGCATTAAGAAGGTTGCATTCTTTTTCTTTAAATCTACACAGTATAGGGTGATAATTTGAAAAGTACCAATCCAGAATATCTCTTAAAAAATACTATGATGAAGATCTCCTTATGTAGATTACCAATTGCGACTGTACCACGGTGCAATCTATACAAGGACTTAGAAGTCGATGATGTCGACAACGTTATCAGGAAATATGCCTTAAGCATTGAAGAAAGGGTCCTTCAGCACATCAAAACATCGAGGCCCAGCGACTCCTGGAGAGTGATGTTAGTGTCCTGGAGAGTGAGCTTAGTTAGAAGACTGCAAAAAACAAAAACATTTGAACTAGTGTAGCGAAAAGTGTTACTACAGCCCAGAGCATACTAAAACAGTGCTAAACTGAACCGACAAAAATTTTTTAGAAAAAAAGTTGCCACAAATGTCAAATACACAAAGAGGAAACCAATGTTTTCTAATCCAAACCTCCGATGTGTATTTAAGATCTTACTTGATAGTAGTTTTTTTGACAAATATATTCCCGTTTGCAACTTTTCATATTACTCTGTATAATATGAAATAGGTAACTAAATTTAAGATTATTGTCAAACATCATCAAACCTAAAACCTAAAAATAATAAATTTTGTGATTAATACTCTAATAATAATGTTTACAAAAGATGAAAGGTAAAAATTTATTTTATTCTTGATCTTACCAAGGTTCAACGCAAAGTCTTGCACAAGACTTTTGCAAGTCCAAACCTACTGCGGTACTTTGGGGCGTTTGAAAAAAACCTATATTAAGCCGCGTCCAAGCTTCTCGAACAAAATGTTCATGAACATATATAATTAAACAGATACTAAGTGAAAATTGTGAGATAGGTAGATTTATAAATAATAAAGCCAACAGGTACAGCTAGCCTAGGCCTATTAAGGAGCGCGGAGCGCCAACGGCTAGCTTGTACGCCAGAGCTTGCGTCTGCCTATGCTAGAGCGCGCGTTCTTTTTCCGACGGGTGTCGGTAAATCAAAAGGGGCGAACGGCGTGCATTTCGGCGGACATTGTACCGGACACTTGGAAGGGTCTCATTTAATTTCAGGCGTCCATCTGTGATTTTATTTTTACCGATTCGACAATGGGAGACGCAGTTATTGACTGGATCGTGAAAAACATTTACAATAATTTGTTTGCACAAAGAAAAGATTTTATAATTTTAATTTTATTGTGGGTTGAGTGTGAATAGCTATGTTGCTAGACTTCGTCCATATAATTTCATTTTTTGTTAATAAAGACCTTTATGATTATTTTATTAAAAACCGGAATTATTATGGAAGTTCACAAAGAGTGAAATTATTACTTAATAGGAAGTTTGACACCGGAAATGAAATTTTACCATTACATTTTAGAAATATATATTTATACCGGTGTTTCTGAAAAGTGGTTTACTTCTATAACTTTTAATTTTTAGGTACAAAACGAGATTTGATATGTTACAGGACATAAATCAGGATTGGTCGACGTTTTCATTTATTTCACTACCTATTTCACCGGAAATGACAACAACATTTGATTTAAATGGTACCCTCGGTATTTTTTTTACCGGATATGATAGAAAGTGACATTCTAAATAGAATGATATATTATATGTCAACTTTTGACATTTTCAATTCAAAATGTATAAATAAGCGTAACGACAATTTTACTCCAAATACCAAGTATGTGGTACCAAATTATTCGTAAATGCTTTCAAATATGCTGAGCCAGCCACGTACCATTTGAAAAATTTGAGTTATCATTAAAATTACGATTTGGGCGCTTTTAAGCGGCCATGAAGGAAAAAACAAATTAATAGTTTTAACTCAGTCTTGGCACTCTAGATTGAAATTTAAAATGCTATTTTTATTTAGTGGAATTGTCTAAAATTGACGTATGGTATGTCATTCTATTCAGAATGTCATTTTCTATCAAATAAAATAAAAAAGCACTTAGGATACAATCTAAAATACAAAGTTGTAGTCATTTCCGGTGAAACAGGAAACAACCAAGGCCAATTGGGCACGTCAATTAATCCCGATTTATATCATATACTAACAAACCAATTTCGTTGTATTATCTGAAAAATAAAAAAAGTAAAAAGTGAGCCCCTTTTTGAGAAACACCTGGTAGAATCGGCTGAAAATGAATACAGAGGTCTTAAAAATACACTGTAACGAATAATCTACCAAAAGACCCTATGACCCTCCGCCTGTTAAATATTGATTCTTCAACGATAAAAGTTCTTAAACTGTTTACCAATTAATTTATTTAATAAAATGCTTGCACTCGAAATACGGGCACTCGAAAAAACAGCGACTACCTAAACGCATTCTAGATCTATAGAGTAAACTGGTTGTCGCATTCTTCCCCGCAACTCAGTCCTCGGGACCGATGCGATGGGCTATGCCGTCGTTTACGACCTGCTGCTACTAGTATATAGTGTGAATTATATATGTTCGCCAACGTTTTGTTCGAGTAGCTTGGACGCGGCTTTATACGCATATGGCTTATTGTCGACGGCTACCACAACTCACATATTATATGCTGGCAATAGTTTCGGAGAACATTTTTATGATGTTTTAATATACAGGGTGGTCGAACTGAACCACCGGAAACTTCGGCAGCATATTCTGCAGATAAAAATAAGTAAAAAGTTCGGCCCATAAATGTATGTCATAAAATGCTTAGTTTCGGAGATACTGGATGTAGAAGTTTCATTTTTTATTTCGATTTTTTTCCAAATAATTTCTGAAGTAACGAATTGAATGAAAATTGTTAATTTATCTAGGAGTTTTGATGTCAGCTGAAACCTATTTGTAGGTTTAGGTACCTACCTAAATATGTTTTTAACTGTTTTGAAGAGTAATAACTTTCGTCCGTACCGTATAAAACTACTGAGTGAAAAAAATATACATTCCGTGATTTTTCACGTAAAAATGCCTCTTGGTAAATCGCTACGAGCAACCGTTATATATTTACAATGGAAATAGTCAATACATATTATTATTGACAAAAAATAAACTTATGTTGAGTAGATAGTTGTTACTTGACTGAAATGATAAATTTGGGAATCTTTTATTTTTAAATTAATCATAAATTTTCTTGGAAGAAATGATGATAAAACAATTTCTGTTGAACTCTTGATCCAAAAACATTTTAAGTTTATGATTTCAGTCTAATAACAATTTAGTCCAGCATGTTTAATTTATGTCAATGATGACAGGTATTGATATTTTAGATTTCAAATATCTTGAGAACTATTATTACTCATAGCGATTTTACCAAAAGACATTTTTGGCATAAAAAGACGTCGTAAATGTATATCTTTCGACTCAGTAGTTTTTATACAGCTACGAACGAAAAGTTCCCAAGTTCCCATTTATAAGAACTTTCTTAGTTACTTTTATCTGCAGAATATGCTGCCGGAGTTACCGGAATACAGTTCAGGCCACCCTGTATTATAGGGAGGAGGGGTAAGTAAAGATTTTTATCTGCGAAAACTTAGTTGTAAATAAAAAAGGGAAAAATGCAAGACCAAAACGAACCCCAGTATCACTCGTCACTATTTAGATCTTCTAAGCGGTACATTTCAAATAAAACACAAAAAAAAAAAAAAATAATTTGAAAAAAAAAGAAAATCTACTTTGACATCATTTAAGTGTAATATAACTATATAAAATAATGAAGCTCAAAAGTTTAATTGAGTGAAGCAAAAGGTAATAGAGAATCTCTGAAACAATAATAACATTTTTAAAAAAATTACTTGATATTTTAAAATACTCTAAGGTTTTATTCGTCCCTCTTCTAAACTCCTATAAACGGCTTTTGAAATTTAATCTTCAGTTATCATTGATGCAGCGATAGTATAATTTCAACGGACTATCGACAGAATTAATTAATTATTTCAGTTATGGTATAAATTAAAAAATAATGGTTATTTTTTTTTTTTTTTTTTTCAGAAAAAATGTGTTGATAATTTAAGATAGGAAATGGAAAATTTATCAAGATTCCATGTCAAGAAATTATTTGCAACCTCTCAACAACAATATAAAACGTACAAGCAGCTTACTTTCAGAAGACGACTGTTTTCAACATTACCAAAAGGAAAACAACCAGCTTATCGCCAGCCCCAAAAGGTACGTAACTAGGTAGTTATTTCTATAATATCCACAAATTTAATACCTTAATATAGAATTCGTTATATTTGAATTCGGATCAAAGGGCTCTAAGAAGTTCTATACGCGTATTTTATATTCTGTTACATTTAATCTGTCTGTACCTTTTTGCTATAAATATAATTAATTATTAAGAATACCTATACAGGGTTGTTCACCACATAGGACACGGAGTATTGCAGCTAAACGATTAGCTTTTTACAAATTAGCCAAGTTTTGGGTTTGTTGAAGGACTATTAGAGTTACAATTTAAAAAAAATATTTTACAAGATACAGTGTCCAAAGTAGTAAAAAATATCAAAGTTGTATTTTTTTAAATGGAACACCCTGTATTATTACATTACAGTTTCTACGATTAAAATAAAGGTAAATTTTATTTAGGTTTATTACACTTAAACCTTACCGTTTTGAAATATTTCAAATTTTTGTGAAATTGCAGTAAAAATTTTAAGGCTTCATTCCAAGATTGTCAAAGTTTTTAATACTAAATATTTACTGAAATTTATTTATTGATCAGTTATTGTGTTGCAATATTAAAATATCTATATCTCTAACACAGAGTGTCTAAAAAATTATTTTCAATAATTTCTAGATTTAAACATAATAACTTCTTTTAATTTAAATCGTTGCGCCCTGTATATTTAGGAGAATCAGATGCACAATTTAATTGTCTATCAAATTGTATTATACTTTTTACCCTGTTAGACAAATGAAATGCATTTTCTTTTCTTAGACCTCATTTATCAATATTATCTATGGAATATTGACATTTTGAATTGTTTTTAAAGCAACAAATGTACAAAATGTACAGGTTTGGTTTGTAATATTATCGTTTTAGCAAAACGATAATATTACTAACATTGTATATTACAAAAAGAAAACTATTTAAATCTGTATAAAAGTATACATTAATTAAATATAATACCATTATTTCCGCCCAAATACTAATTAATTACATACTTAATTGTGTTCGTTAATAAATTATTCTAAATAAATGTGGATTTGAATCCGAAATCAATATAATAATAAGTTATGAAAATGTACGTCTCTGTTGAACTATGAAGTAAAATGAAGTATCATTTTTAAGGTGTTACTTTTTATTACACTGTCTAATACACATACAAAACTCCAGTTTTTTTAGTATTTGAGGCAATTAATGTATTATTAATCAACGCAAACAGTCAGTTAATGTAGTTTGAATACTGGAATCATATTAATTGGTCCTCTTTAACAAATATTTAAAGTTTTTTTTTTTTTGAATTATTTTTATGGGAAATAAACGAATTATATCGACAATAATAGTATCTGTACTCTTTAAAAATGTCTTTACATCTTGAAAAATGATCTAAAATGTCAGTATTCCATGGGTATATTGATAAATAAGTTCTAAATTACAAGAAAATGCATTTTTCTACGGAAACTTAAAGGGATAGGTAAAAATGGTATATAATACAATTTGATAGACAATTTAATTATTGCATCTGATTCTCATAAAATAAACAGGTGTTCCATTAAAAAAAAAAAAAAAAAAAAAAAAAAAAAGGTATTTAAAATATTTTTTAGACACTCTGTATAAGATAGTATAATTTTTATTATTGCAACACAATAACTGATTGTAAATAAACTTCAATATTTATCATTAAAACTTTGACACCCTTGGAGAAATGAAGCCTTAAAATTTTTTTTTACTGCTATTTCACAAAATTGAAAATATTTCAGAAACAGTGGTTTAAGTGTAATAAATCTTAATCAAATTTACATTTATTTTAATCGTAGAAAACTAAAAATGTAATAATATACAGGAGTGTTCCATTTAAAAAATACAACTTTTGATATTTTTATTTTTTTGGACACTTCTGTATCTTGTAAAAATATTTTTAAATTGCCAAGCTCTAATAGTCCTTCGACTAATCCAAAACTTACAATTCTCAAAATCTCATCCGTTTAGCTACAACTCTCCGTATCGTCTTATATTAACTATAATATGAATTGTGTCAAAAAAAAGTTATGATCACTTATGCTTATTCATTCGAAGACAAATAATAAATATCCTTTATTATGGGGAAATTATCTCTGTCACTATCTAAAGCCAACTAAAGCATTAAAGTTCTTGGTATAAGTTTAATTGGTGCCTACTCACCAAGGAATATAAGGCAATGAAAAGCAAATGATCTAGCTGGAAACTCCAAACTCCAGCTTGAACACTCCACTAACTGGACCAGAACCGTTCTGCTTTTTCAAGCGGAAACCAACTAAAAGCGGGACTGAAGAACCTGGAAGACTCCATCCGTAACCTGGAATGGGGGAGTTCTCAACGGTTTAAGACACTCGAACAAGTTCCTCAAAACTTACGACCATGAGAAAAATACAAGATTTTCCTTGATTTAATTAAAAACAATCTTCAGATATTCAGAAGGGTTTCTAACGGGACACTGTCTCCTCAAGCGAACACGTCAGTAGGCTGAAGCTGAGAAGCAACGGCGAATGCACCAGATTCTGTGGGGAAAATTGGGAAACACCAGAACACCTTACCTTTTAACTTTACCTTAAATAATGTTTCTTAATGGCAAAAATATTTTAAAAAAAGATTTGAGCACAAAGTTTATTTGCATAATCAACTATTTATAATATGATTTCAAGGATCACATACATATATTATCTCGTCTATCTTTCCGGAATCATTAATGAATCAAAGTAAACACTCGATGCATTAAAATTTACATTTAAAAAACAATTTAAAGCACTTATAATGGACTTCTTTATCTCTTTCATTTATACGTCAGCTTTTAAATTTATTGTATCATTATTTTGACGTATAGAGCTACTGGGGTGGTTGAATAAAAATGACAATATTGGCAGAATACAAATAATATTATTTCAGTTTACTTTACAGATTTGACGCTGAAACTGAAGGTTCTTGACAATGATAGATGATAGTAATACATGATTTAATTGAATTATATACGTACTACCTGTCCAATATTAGAAACTTTTCACAATATCAGATCAATATCATTTAGTTTCAAAGTAAAGGAATTTTTCAATTTTTTTTATCTCAAAAACTGCGACTTTGACTGATTTTGATGTTATTACACAATTTTTGCAAATATTATTTCTAATCTTAAGTGAAAACTGCGTTTCACTATAGCTACTGTAATTTGGAGTTCGATTTTTAAATTTTTAACCCCCTCCCATACCTCCTTACCAACGCCCCACCCCACCAAAAACTAATGGCCAGATTATCGGGTGCCACAGTATTTTTATTACTTAAATTTGGTTAAAATTGGTTTAGCGGTTTTTGAGTTATCGTGTTACAAACAGACGGACAGACAGACACCATGAAAATATTTTTTTTTTGTATTTAGGTCAATTAAGTCATTTGAGTGAAATTAAAAACCTTTTTTAGCCGACCATACCAATAGGTATGGTAGGCTATTAAAATAAACAAAAAAATTTTTTTTTCAATTTCACTCAAAATGAGTTGTTGGGTCAATTTGGTCATAAATGACCTAAGAACAAAATATTTCCATGGTATCTGTCTGTCTGTCTATCAGTCTGTTACGATAACTCAAAACCGCTGAACCGATTTTAACCAAATTATTTCCTAAAACAATGACACCAATCTAACCGTGAAATGGTATAAAGGAGGAGCGCGAAAAATCCCCAATAAAATTACGTATGATTTTCAAATTAAGGTAGAGCAATATTTTGCAACAAGAACGTAACATCAAAATCGTAAATCTCACATTCAGTATTAACATATTTTAGTATGGGCGGCTATGCGTGCCTCCCGCGGCGCCAATTTTTTTTGTCGATCTTAATAGCCTACCATACCTGTTGGTATGGTCACGGCTAAAAATATGCATAATGGTTAGGTGAAAAATCAGGATATTGCTTTTTTGCATTTCCGTACAAAATCTATTTATACTTTTTTCTCAAATACAGTAAAAAATAAATATATTACAAGAAAATACACATTTATGGAGTCATAAATTCTTTTTTAAAACTTTTTTTTTTTTTTAATAAAAATGAATTGTAATAAACCCCACTTCTTTGTAGGAAATTATTGCAATGTAATTATTACAATAGACATTGTAGAAAACAATGCCGTAATACCAAATAAAATGGTACTAGGCATCACGTTGTTGGTTTTATTTCTATCAATTTGTAAGATCTTCAAATAGTTAAATATGCTTGATGTTGTACGACAATAGCGAATAAGTGTGGTGGTAATTCTCACAATTTGTGTCAGAGAATAATCAGATTGATCTCGATTGAAATTTAAATGAAAATCATTGACCTAAATTATGGCACACTTCCTACTAGCTTTGTATTTTTTGACACAATTTGCTCTTACTAGGCATTATTGTAAACTGAGTTGGGGAAGAATAATAACTTAGCTAATACAACAATTGTGTGTCATATATGTTTACAACAATCTAAGTACTGTTTTTCCTTTTATATTTTTTTCTAAAAAAAAAAAAAAAGGTTAAATTAATTAACAAGAATTTACAATATACATTAAGTACATACAAATTACTACAAGTAAGAATACTGAAACGATTATATTTTATGAATTGTAATTTATAAGTTTATTCCAAAAACGTCGAACACCGATAAATACTCGAAAGTAATAAAATTTAGAAAACACCTAATATTTAATACCTGTTATAATTAATACAATCAAAAATAAATATATAAAAAAAAAAAAAAAAAAAAAAAAAAAAAATAGTTACTTTTTGATTGATCTCAATTTTAATTGCATTACAAAAAACACACTTGCGTTGTTTATTATTAATTTCAAAAGGTGATGGACTTAAAAATAATTTCTCATGACGCAACTACACTCATCGATAACATTATAGATTGATTTCAGATGAAAATCCATTGAACTTCCCAAATATATATATTTTGTCTAATATTTGTAGCAACTTGAGTGTCACATACGGAGATAATTTTTTAAGTAAAATATAAATTATTAAAAAGTTACAATGTTTTTGTGGACAAGTAAAGGGGTTTGTGGGAGATTATATGGATATCTGTAGTGCTGGTAGTCAAAATGGTAATATCTCAGTCTGGATTAGCTGGAATCTCTTCGAAATATCTGATAAAGTAGATTGTTTTTTATAAATTTACAACAAGCATTAGCTTAGTATAGTATTATTATCTTTAATAAAAATAAAAAAAAAAAAAACGGCGTCAAAGATGGCTGGCGAATGACAATCAATTATAATTTTGGCAGGTCAATCTCTAAGGCAATCATTTAAAACTGACATAAAACATCCCAAAAATTAACACGGAGTATAGAGATTACAAAGGATAGAGCGTTACCAAACAGGAAAATCTATTTCCAAAAAAGTATTTTCCTCGAATTTTTAAACTACACCGCTTAAAAAATAATTTTTTTACACAATATAAAAAATAAATTACAACAGCGTTACAACGTCTTTGGCGCCGTTTTTTTCTCGATCGTATGGTACTTGTTTAATAATTCTTTATATATTAACCTTCCTTAAAAGAGATCCCCACTAAAAGATGTTAATTTGATTATGCTGAAATATGGCAATGACAGACATTGATAATGGGTGGATACTGAATTATACCGGGTGCGTCTCAAAAGTGGCTCACTTGTTTTTTGTTTCACCGGAAAATGACTACAACTTTTGATTTTTAAATGCTTTCTCCGGTATTTTTTACTTTATTCGATGATGAAATGACTACTCTCTGAATCGAATGACATGTCAATAATGTCAACTTTTTGACATTTTTGGCATATGGTTTTGTTGAAGGTATGCTTGTGTGAGTTCCATACGAGCAATTTGACTCAAAATACCAAGTGTGTGGTATCAAATTGTTCGTAAAAAATGCTTTTTCAAATATCTTAATAAATACCACCCTCGTTCCATTTGAACAATTGAGATATGATTAAAAGCCCGGTTGGTCTGTCTTTAACCGGCCATGACAAGACACTAAAAACATTAGTCGAATCTATTTTTCCAGGCTCCTTGATTAAAAATTAGTGTTTTTTAACACAGCCATGGCACTCTAGATTGGGGAATTTAAAATAGATTTTTTTTTTTTTTTTTTTTTTTAAAAATTGACATGATATGTCATTCGATTCAGAGTGTCACTTTCAATCGAATAAAGTAAAAATACCGAAACGGGGGTGCCATTTCACATCAAAGTTATCAATGGAAATGTTTCGAAAACAATTGAATACGTCAATCAATCAATTTATGTCACATACGAACTTGTGCAAATTCCGTTGTTTTATCTGAAAAAATAAAGGAGAGTTATGGGGGTGAGCCAATTTTGAAAAAAAAACACCCTGTATATCCCCAGATAAACATTTAGTAATATGATATATTTTCTTAAAATTTTTTTTTTTTTTTTAAAAATGAATAAAATTCTGCTATATAGTTCACTAATTTTATATTTCTTGCACTTGCATTAAAACATGTAAACGATTTAATCAGTAATATCAACATCAAGTATTACGTAGTCTTACTTGCTAATTACTAATTTTATTTAAAATCAAATCTTTCTTTTTCAATTTAAATTCCAAATGACTTTTCATGCCTTTCTTCTATGATTTTCTGAAATCGTTGGAAGAACTGTAAAAAATAATGTGCATTTCTCACCTTTATTGCTTCAATTTTTTTTTTTAATAGAAATCTGATTGATATGTTTATCAAGATATATTGTCACTGATTATAAGTATATCCACTTATGTAATATTGTTGATTATTATATTGATAATATTTGAGATTATAGGTGAATTAGTACTGGTAATACCAAAAAGATTAATATGAATTGAGTATTAAATATAATAATACATGTGAAAATATTTATGATAAAGACTATTAGAATTTTTTGGAAAATACATAAATTTTAAAATTATTTTTTTATATTAGATATTCATTTATAGACGGAGAGTTGGCTACATAAAAAACTTTATCATCGTTACATGGCTAATTTTTGGTAATGAAGTATCCGTTGTTTGTATTATGAAATAAGTTATGTCTGCCAGCGCGATCCGGGGGCTTAAAGCGGGGGCAGCCAATCGAAAGAAGTGAAATTTTACACCAAAAATATTATAAGGTACACGAGGTATAATTGCGAAAATAGCTTTTATTTATTATTAAGAAGCGTAGAAAATTGTTGGCAGACATTTTCTCGTGGCTAAAATGCCGGCAGACAACCCGAAAGAGACATATAGAATTTGACAAAGAAAAATCATCGCATACATGTAAGTCGACTGGTGCAATGGTCATGCTTATTTATTTAAAGCCGTATGCAAAAGGGCGAACAAAAAAATCATTGATTCAATCAGCGGTAGACAGTTATAAAAACGCGATATTACTCTGCAGGGTGAATCTTGAATAAGTGCAAATATTTTCAGAGCTGGTGAATCTCGATAAAAAGAAACATATTTTCTTTTTGCCGTTTTTCAAGTCCAAAATAACCGAGTTATTCAATTTTGAAATTTAAAGAGGATTTTTAAATAATTTTGTGAGCCCTGTTTTTTTTTCTGTACTTGCATCCATTATTTTAGTGTCGTAGCCATAGAGTAAAACCGTAAGCATGATAGGTTAAGAAATAATTATACCGTTGGCCAAATTTGCTGTCAACAGGCAGTTCTAAAAGTTTTTCTAAAGTAGCCACAGGAGAAAATTAAAAAATAATGCACGATTTTCTACATAATTTTTAATTAAAAAAAAAAACTCATAGACGTGTTCCTGGGGTCGAAATATCAGCCTAAAAAGAGGCTGCTACTAAAGTTTTTATTTCACCCTGTATAAGCGACGCACAATACATGAAGTCTACAAAAATTTACGGTGCAGATATCGACTCAGAGGAAGACTCGTTTGCGAGAGCGAGGTTCTGCAGTACGATGAGTCAGATACAAATAGTGAGACAGAATAGTAAATATATGATATCTGTTTTGAAACAATAAAAATATATTTATAATATAATCGTATACATGATCTAAGAGTAATATCGCGCTTTTGATAACTGTCCGCAGATGATTTAGCCACGATATTTTTATCTGCCCTGTTGCATACGGCTTTAAATAAATAAATATGATGACATTCCACCAATCATGCATGTATGCCATATTTTTTAATTCTTAAAATTTCATTTTTAATAGTCGAGAGATAATTTTAAATTTCGATGCCTCCTTTGCGTTGTCTGTCGGCATTTTGGCGACCAGAAAAATGTCTGCCAACAATTTTCTACGTTTCTTAATAATAAATAAAAGCTATTTTCGCAATTATAACTCAAGTATCTTATAATATTTTTAGTGTCAAAATTTCACCCTTTCGATTGGCCGCCCCCGCTTTAAGCCCCGGGATCACGCTGGCAGAGATAACTATTTCATAATGGCTACACCAAAGGATGCTTCACACAAAAAGTAGCCATGTAACGATGATAAGGTTTTTATGTAGCCAACTCTTAGACTATTATGTTGGTTAATAAGTTTCTTATCACGCACAGGTCAGATTTCGTGTTTCTTTTAAATATATTCTTCAATTTATCGGAATTACTTACGGGGACATCATAATCATCAGTTCAATTACAAGACTAGGTATTGCAAATTTACCGACTTTTTTTGAAACTTGGAATTTACGCAACGGTTTACCGGTATTTACCAATTATTTCTTTACCAGCACAAGCGAAAAAGAAATAAATAGAAAAGTTACCGTTATCAAATCAGAGCAAATTTATTCCCACAAAAATCACAAAATACTTTTTGAATTTTGCTGAAAACAAAAGTAAACATAATGTCCAAAATAAAATAATAGTTATTTTTATACAAGACGATAAAATGATATTTAATCGTCGATAATTCACGAGCGATGAAATCGCGGGTGAATTAATTGAGGAGACGATAATGCAATTTTATCGTCGTGTACTTCAATATTCACTAATACCACTGAAGTCCAAATTGTTTCCGAGTACCGAGCCGTAGATATTTTTGAAAATTGTCGAGTCGAAGACGAGGGATAATTTAAAATATTCATGAGCGAGAAAAAATGTCCAGATTTAGTGACTTACTCGTGTGTCGATAAAATTCACAGGTGTTTGAGAAATCAAATAATTAAAATGTGTTTTTTTTTTCTTTTTGTTTCATTTATCTATGTTATTTAGTTACTATGACAACTAAGAGACACCCAAACTTAAAAACTATTTCAGTTTTGAAGCTGTCGAGCGGCACAGCTTAAAAAAATGTTTCGCTTCGATCATGAAAGCAAAGAAAATATTCGCCAGGAGATTAAGCTGTTGACACCCGCGAATACTATGAAATCGAAGTCAAGCGTATGGAAGCAGTTTACAAACTTTCATCTCAGCTTTGTAATTGAAATGTATCAAAATTATCATGTAAACAAATAAAAACCAGACTCTCAAAAATATATTCTGTCATTATAAACGTCGTCAAAAAATTTCCAGTATAATTCGCTGTTGGGTGCCCACAAGGGAAAAAATTTTCACTAAAATTTATCCGTTACCATAGTGATTTATCAAAAAACACGTTTTCATTGGTTAAAAATTACAGGTGTGGAATTTTCTTTTTCCATTACCCAGTGCATTGCGCGAGCATTCACCATGTTGAAATTGCAAAAATTTTTAGAAAGCTGCGACCATTGAAAATAGTTAGCCTTAGTCACCCTTATTAACATACTAAAAATCCCCATTTGTCCGATGTGTGCGTCATCATAAAAAATCGGCCGCCATCTTGAATTTTGGTACTTTTGGAAAAAAATGTAAATAACTCAAAAAAACGCTTTGTTATGGCGAAAAAACTTCAAAGAGGTAAAAATTAAACAGAATAAAAAAATCTATTAGAATCAATAAAAAATAGTTTATTATCTAACGCAATGACGTACAAAAAATTTTGAAAATCGAGCAATTTTTAAAAGGAATCACCAAAATGCAAATTACTAATTTTTAGCTTATTCTGAAATAACATGGATTTGGCATCAATTCAACTGAAATACAATCCTTGTGGCATTTTTCAAGAAATATTTTTATTGGTGGGTTAATAATATTTCAAAATTAACAGAAATTGTAAAAGCTATCCATTACTAAATACATGTGTACTAATAATGTGCGAAATCAGTCTCCACTGTGTCCCGGTCGGTGCTATTTGCACTTAAACCAAGGTCTTATTGTTACCATTTTGTAAACAACTTGTTTTTAACAATATAGTGACAGTTTGAAAAATTAGGCTCAGGTTGGAAGAAAAAAATGTAATGTAAACTGGCGACTTTCAAAACGTTGCAAAAAGATCCTCATCTGCGACAAATTACATCCGTTTTTTTAGATCCTGCAGCACAAAAATCTGAGCTAGTCGAAGCTGGAAATACATTCTTATTTTCATTATATTGTCGACATAGGCTAGCAAAAGATTTGAATCAGTTGGTATTTTAAATATAAAGCCCTTACTCTCGTCAGGTACTTATAGTAAATTTTTGATTTGCTACCTTACCTCCAACGCAGCTGAAAATCATTATTATAGGACCTATTTATAAATGCAGTATTGGCTAAATAACGGAAAAGAGGCAACAGAATGTGGATGAAGTAAAAAAACGGATACCTTAGTTCCAAAAACAATGTCAAACGCAGTGGCACCAAAATTTGTATTGAAAATGATGTACTGTAATTGCAAATCTGGATGTAATAAACTATGTACCATTGCGATAAAAAAAAGTAGTATAAGAATTAGTAGTCTCAGATGAAACTCCTGGTCTATAAGGATATTTGAATTATATTGAATTTTTTTTTTTTTTGGATTTAGCCAACAACACTGTTTTTTTGTTTATCCCTAATGCATCTGCAATGTTATGGGAACCCCATCCCTTAATCGCGTAAATATAATCGATTTTTGCTCTAAAGTTAAAGGCATTTTTTAAAAATTACGTGACACTGACACAAAATTATAATAGACCGGCAGATTAAATCATATTTGTTGTACTATTTTTTTTTAATCGCAATGGTACATGTTTAAAATCAAATATGCTATGTTCATGCTTGTGTGGTAACTGTAATGGTATTTTTTGCGAGAACAAACAAATATCGGTCGATAAAGAACAAATCGAATAAATTGTAAATTTCATTTTTTTTTCTAGAGATGACAGTTTGAAAAGTTAGGTTACAAGTTGATAACACATTTTTATTAAAATGGTTATAATTTGAATTATTGTTATTCAATTTGTAGGGGTATGTTTATAATGTATTTATAATGAAAAAGTGTTAACATCTTAGGTTAAGATCGTAGATGATATTTATGTCAAAAGACATTCGCAAGTAGTTTATTACATTTTACTTTTTTCTTCCAACCTGTAGCCTAATTTTTCAAACTGCCACTGTATTTTTAAAAACAAGTTGTTTACAAAATGGTAACAAAAATACCTTGGTTTAAGTACAAATATCTCCGACCGGAACAAGGTGGAGACTGCTTTCGCACATTATTAGTACACATGTTTTAGTAAAGGATAGCTTTGACAATTTTTCTTAATTTTTGAAATATTATTAAACCACCAATAAATTTCTTGAAAATGTCACAAGGACTGTATTTTATTGAATTGATGCTAAATATCCATGTTATTTGTTAATAAGCTTAAAAAATAGTAATTTGCATTTCGGTGATTCCTTTTAAAAATTGCTCGATTTAAAAAAAAAATTGTACATCACTGCGTTAGGATAATAACCTGTTCTTATTGATTCTGATAGAGTTTTTTATTCTCTTTAATTTTTACCTCTTGAACTTTTTCGCTATAACGCACCGTTTTCGAGTTATTTACATTTTTTCCCAAAAAGTACCAAAATTCAAGATTGCGGCCGATTTTTTTTGATGACGCACACATCGGACAAATGGGGACTTTTAGTATGTTAATAAGGGTTACTAAGGCTAACTATTTTCAATGGTTGCAACTTTCTAAAAATTTTTGCAAATTCAAAATTATTTGCACTGGCCTACATAGCGAGTTACGTTTTAAAAAATATTCAGAAATTATTATTTCAAGGAATTTATTACGAGTAGAAAAAAAATTGTGCTGGGTTGGTGTTGTCTCTAAATAAAGCTGTCTCTTTAGTTGTCAGTTTTGAGTCAATATTTTTCAATTCTCTTTCGTTTCGATTGCTGATTGAATTGGAGCCAGAAATGGCTCAAAATGAAATAAGTAAATTACCAACAGATATTCAGGCTGAGGCGGCAAACGCCATATCCAAACTACTTCCATTTAAGTCCCGAATAACTTAATAAGGAATACAAAAATTTTCAAAAATGAAAGCAATTAAAAAACGTGCGAGAAGAAATAAAGTTTTTAACCTATCCTCGCTGTTAAAGTATCATTTAATCTACCATTGCGGTTAAAGTACTATTTTATCTACTATTTTTGATAGATATAAAGCAATTTTAACAGTTGCTATGGAAAAAATAAAAATACTAAATCCTATATTATTCAAAAAAGAAAATTGTATCGTAGGAATATGTAAAAAAACGCATGGTACAGACACGTATAATGTCCAGTAAAACCAAATATAACTTTAGATTTTAAAGAAAATAGTTAACGTATGAGATACTATTTAAGTATTTACAATTTACTTAGCTTAGGTATATGATTAATTAGGGTCTTTTCTTATTAACCTATTAACCCTTTAATCTTCAGAACTTTGCCTTAATTGATAAGGCAAAGTTCTGAAGAAACAAATCTTGTTTCAAAGCAATCATCGCTTAACCGGGACATAATTTTAGTGCCCATTGTTCTTGTCGCAGAAAAAGCTTTTTGGACTCTACAATAGTTGGCCGAATGACCGTTAAGGGTCTCGAATACTATTTTCAAATATTTCTTCTAATTCCTTCCAGACAGTAATAAAAATTATGAATGGACAGGCTCTAATTGCGATATTGATGAAAATCTTGTATAATAGATGTAAGACCAGCGTAATAGAGGTGGCAACAGTACTGGTAAATCTTCAGCCCCTGCCTAACACTTTCATAGTTCTGGTGAATTTCGCTCCTGCTTTATTTCGTAGCTACAGGGTGTTGAAGTCTTAATATTTTTTCGATTTTTATAATTTTCTTTCAAGTACTTTTAGCGTTTCGAATGAAATTTTGAGGATAAAAGTTGACTATAAATGTATATTTAATATAGTGTCGACATATTAACCAGGGACACTTGCATATGGGTTATCACTGGAATATTTTTCTAAAAAAAGCATGTACGCCACTGACTTTTTTCTCTTGTTAGCGAAATATTATAAGCAGTTTAATGCCGATCAAAAATTGTCTCTTGATATTTTGTCGATTTCGGCCTCCTTGATGAAATAAACGCAATTTTATTAATTTGCCTTGATCCAAGTCTAATAGCAACCTTTAGTAAATTTTAATTTCATTAACTTGCGAAAGCTTTAAATAAGTACTCATTGATTCCTCATCAAAAAATATAAAAAAGTTCCTATAAATATGGGTATGGAAATGCATAGTTTTAGAGTTACAGGATGTTAAAACTTTTTAAAATTAGATTTTTTTGTAATTATCTTAAATACCATTATTTTTTTATTTGAAATGGCTGTAGGCTGGACTAATAGTAATAATATTTAATAATAAATTAGGTAAAACATATAATTTATTATATTTTACGTTTATTTATACGTTGATATGAAAAATAAATCATATTTTTACGCGAGGAATGGCATGTTTTTTGAAACACCCTGTATATTCTGTGCTTCTAGCCTTTTTTATACAGGGTGGTCCGAACTGTATTTTGGTTTGGTTTTCCTATGCGGTTCCTTCTTAGCTTGGTATGTGAAAATATTCATCAAAACTATATATAAATAATTTTTATTGAAGTAGAGAT
The DNA here is from genome assembly GCF_002938485.1 of Sitophilus oryzae. NCBI lineage: Eukaryota > Metazoa > Arthropoda > Insecta > Coleoptera > Curculionidae > Sitophilus > Sitophilus oryzae. The sequence continues at coordinate 68,492 of NW_022146711.1, read as the reverse complement.
AAAGATTGTTTTAATGTGTTTTTATCCCATTTTACCCCATGAATATTTTCATTTACCCACACATTGGGGTAAATAAAAACACACACAGCTTGGTTTTCGCTATGAATAACAATTGAGGTGACCATGGGGTAAATGAATATTAATAAGCTCATGAATAGGAACTTCGCTTTTTAGTCAGTATCTTAGATATTTTAATATTTCTGAAAGCAGTTACTTTTTAATTGGTGAAACGTAAAAAATCGTGAGATCATGAGATTTGATCAAAATCGTGAGTGATTTATGGTGAGATCTGGCACCTCTGTAGTGACTTTAGGTAAAAGGAAACATGTTTTCCTTTTTTCTTTGCTCCAAACCTGTGTTTTCATTTTCCTCAACGCGGTGTATCCACGGGGTAAATGAAAACAAGTCTAAGTTTTCATTTGATTATTCGATTAATATTTTATCAACTTAACTTCAGAATCAGTGTCAATAAATTCTTTCGTTACCATAATTCAACTTTGTTTGTTTGCTTCAACAAATATGCTAGATAAATTTTATTGTATATAGTAAATAGTTTAAAACAACCTATATTCACTTTAACCATTCACCGCTAGGGCACGATATAAATTTTAGCATCAGTATTTCCACAGCTACCAACAGACATACATACAATTTAAAAGCGGGACATTTGAATAGATAATTTGAGTTGTCATCGGCATTGGTATCATATACAGGGTCGCTTTTATGTACGGAAACGGTCGATTATTAGGTGACCGCAAAAAGTTAAATGCAAAAGTTATCAGATTTTTAAATATCTATTAGCCAGTAATAAATTTAAGTATACAGGGTCGGTCATAAAGTCGTGGCACATCAAAGTTTCATTTTTTTAAATGGAACCCTCTGTATATTACTGCATATTTCAATACTCCCTTCAATTCTAAACAAAAATCGAAAAATGTACCTCAAACCAACCGTTTCCGAGTTATTGACTTTTGAAAATATCACTTAAACAATTTGATTTAATTAATTTCGATATGTTCAGTTTCATTTAACGATGCCATTCTGTCGAAACTGTGATACTTAATACATATTTGAGTTCTTTTTTTGAGAATACTTAGTTCCCAAGTTAGCATTTGTAGATGTATAAAATGAGATTATATCAAGTCTGGAAATTACAAAATTTTCGTTTAACATTTCAACTCTTCAATTTATGTACATTGTGTATTACGATTATTGCATAAAGTTGAAAGGAACCCATTACAACAGTATCACAGTTTCGGAAGAATGCCATCATTAAATAAAACTGAACATATCGAAATTAATTAAATCAAATTGTTTAAGTTATATGTTCAAAAGTCAATAACTCGGAAACGGTTGATTTGAGGTACACTGTGTATTTTGATATTTGCTTAGAATTGAAGGAAAAATTGAAGTATGCAATAATATACAGTGGATTCTATTTAAAAAAATTAAACTTTGATATACCATGACTTTATAACCGACCCTGTATACATAAATTTATTACTAGCCAATAGACATTTAAAAACCCTATAGATAAATTTTGTATTTAACTTTTTGCGGTACCTTGTATATTTTACCTAATAATCGGCCGTTTCCATACATAACAGCGACCCGGTATACCAAAAACTAACTTTTATTTGTGAATGAAGTGAATTTTTTGACATTCAAATGGTTTATATCTTCTAATGAAGTTTCAATTCACAAAGACTCCAGCTAGTTTATTTACATTCTAATTTCGGGACACAAAAACTTTCTTTCAATTGATTCGATGATTAAAAATAATAATTTGGATTTTTCGACTTTTGTTATTTTCCTGAAACTTATTTCCATGACAATAACAATCAAAGAATCAATCTAAAAAAGGGCGGTTAGGTTGAGGGAGAATATTGGAGGACACTACCCACCTAGAACTTACAAGAACATAAAGTTATTAAAAATTCATTTTGTTTTATAGATTTTTTATTGTTTACAGTTTGACTTTAATTGTTTAGACTTTGACCTTTAGATTTTTATAATAGGACTGTATATTTTTATAGGAAAGAGGGTTGTTTTTAATTTTTCAAGTTAAATTTTTAATGAATTGTTATGGGAATATTGAATTTTTGTTTATTGTATATGTAATTTTACAGTTAGGTGTTTGTCAATTTTTTTCACAAAAAAAATCCATAAGCGTTTGTGGTCGAAATATACTACCCCTCAAAATATTTGCACTGATTTAAGACTCATCCCCTCAAAATATTTGCACTGATTTAAGACTCATCCTGTATATGTTAAAAACTTAAATAATGCATTTTTTAGCTTATTTATGAAAATAATTATAGAGTGTCGTATATTTTTAGAAAGCTCCTAACAAATCAAGTAAAATAAAAAATAATATAATATAGGGTATTCCATTTAAAAAAAACGTAAGTTTGGGTCGTATTTAAAGAATGACAGCTCCCAGCGAAAATCTAGTGACGCCACTGAGTTCTACATGCAAAACTCTATGGGACTCAAGCTTCATTCAAAATCTCCAAATTAGTGGAATAAATTAGTGGTTTTAATTAGCGTAGAAGTTTGTTCTTCTGCGTAGATGTTTGTTCTCAATGCAACATTTTCAAATTCGCCCTGTATTTTAGAAACCAAGGGACAAATCTGCGTGTAGTATCTTTAGTTTTATAAAAGAGCAGTAAAGTGATGTGAAAACCGCATCTTTGTATCGCTATTCATAAACGAGAAACCCCATAAAACACACAACAATGGGACACACTATACTAACTGTCCGTTGTTTCTTTTTCAGTCGTGGAAAACAATCCGCGAAAGAGGAGGGCGAGGAGGAGGAGGAAGGCGCGTCAGCCGAGGAACCGGCGCGCGCCGCCTCGCCGGTGGCCGCCGATGCCAAGGAGAACGACGCCGGAGACGCCGACACCGGTTTGGGCTGGACGCCGCAGAGCAAGTGCATCTTCTGCGCAGAAGGGGACGGCAAACTGGATAGTGAACACGTAGCGCAGCACGGGGTGCTGGTAAGTCAAAAACAATTAAGAATAATGATTTTCATTCCAATATCGTCATTATCCGTTATCCGACGATACGATATTAATTTTATTGGTAGAATTTAAAGGCTTTGATTGGTTAGAAAATAACGCAGTTTTTAAATTTATTGCATTTTCATGTCTCCGTGTATCGGATATACGATATGCTTGTGATTGGTGTAATTTTATATTTTCATTTTCATAACGAGATTTCGCTGTTTTACTTATAGTCTAAGACAGTGGAGACACACAGCGGATACAGAGGGGGGCATGAGGCTCGCCCCCCCTAAAATCTGGAAATTGTGCAAAATATTAGGCTTTTGGTTAAAAATGGCGCCCTAAAAAGCATATTCTACATTGCTTTATATTTTGGGCCCCCCCTAAAATAAATTTCTGTATCCGCCCCTGGTCTAAGAGATAGCAACGTTTTCGATAGGGAATTTTAAGAGAACTGGTTAGGTTAGATTAGGTTGTACAGTTGTACAAATATAGGAAGAGACTTGGGGATAGCACCGGTCGCGTGTTATTTTATATTTCCCACGTCTCTAGCTATACTTGTTAAGTTGTAATATATCTTTCGCTATGCTCTCCTGAACAGTGCCGACCGTCTGACGACCGGTAGACGTTTTATTTAAGACGGTAGGTATTTAACATCTGAAATCTAAACTACTGATACCGTGTTATAAAAATATGGTAATTAAGGGCTTACATATATTTTCCTATTTAATATAACTTTGCTAATATCTTCGATTTGAAAGAAGATATCAAGATGCGGTTTTCACTGACTTTTTAAGCTTTCATTACTCTTTATTATCAGCTAAAATGACATATACCATCGCATTTTTTTTGAAAAAAACGCACAATGTTTGTTAATTTGTAAGACAGCGCCCCCTAGCATCTACGTTCAAAAGCTTACAGTTATTGTTTATATGGTATAATATAGAGTAAGAAACGGTATTTTAAACGAGCTCCAGTTAGTTGGATTCCGTCCATCCAGTCCGGAATTATTAATATTTAAATAAAAACAGATCTAACCTTTCCCCACCACTTTATTTTGGCAGATAGGGGAAAATGGTTCTAACAAAAAATATTCAGAATTTACTGAAGATTATGAAGCTATTATTTATAGTACCCCTTATCTAGGCAAAGTTGTGTAAAAACTCTATTTTCTTATTTTTTATAGCAGTTGCGCCCTCTAGCGGCCATTCTACAAATTTGAAAATAATTTCCAGCATTTTCTCATGGTCTCTTTAGTTATGAATATTTTTTCCGCAAGCCTCACGGCTAATACTTTCCGAGATATAGCCGAGAGCTATTCTTAGTGGGATACCCTGTACAATAACTTTATTATAAGCAAAGAATATAACAGTAAATCAACGCACTAGAATATTTTTATTACAAACAAAAACCTCAACACTGTACTTAACCCTCTTTCTTTTTCCAATAGTTTATAAGTTTTCCATATATTTGTAGCACCCTGTATCTGTTTTTGATTTTAGCGTCATTTTGTATTTATCCAATTAATAATTAAATATTAATAAATTTATAAAAAAATAAAGATAATTTGACTCTAAAAATTTTAAATTAATTTATTGGAATTGAAAAGGTTTTTGATTTTAGTATAGCATGTATTAGTAATATATTAAATGGAAATTTTTAGAGGGGGGCAAGCTGGGGCAAGATGTTAAATTAGTTTCGTTATTAGAAAGGCTTAATCTACCTTGTGATATATATAAAGTCTTGGCCAACTTTGGCCATTTTTTTATTTTTCTACATACACATTTTTTTGCTACTAAATATAGTATTTAGCAGCAAAAAAATGTTTATGTGTCTCTTATATACAATTGTTCTCCCAAACTTTTGTGACTATATATATCTTTTATTTTAAAGTGAAAACAATCGTTTGCACTAATATGTATAGTTAAAAAAAATTATTAATGTCTTTGCCAGTTTTTATAAAACTAGGTTGTTTCACAAGAAATGAATACCATAATTAAGTCAGTGTAATATCTTCATTTGAAACTTTTCAAACAGATATATAATTAAAAATATTTTTTTGAGTTGGATAAAATATAACGGTCTGGACTTTAAGTAATTCAAATCTTCTACCAAAATTATTTAATTTAAAATTTTATTTTTAAGTCAATGTCCAACATTTTATATTGGGTCTTTCCACCGTGTGGCGCCCTAAAAAGCATATTCTACATTGCTTTGTATTTTGGGCCCGCCCTAAAATAAATTTCTGTATCCACCCCTGGTCTAAGAGATAGCAACGTTTTCGATAGGGAATTTTAAGAGAACTGGTTAGGTTAGGTTAGGTTGTACAGTTGTACAAATATACAGGGTTGTTCACCACATACGACACGGAGTATTGTAGCTAAACGATGAGATTTTTACAAATTGTAAGTTTGGGGTTCGTTGAAGGACTATTACAGCTACAATTTAAAAATATTTTTACAAGATACAGAGTGTCCCAAATAAATAAAAAATATCCAATAGTCCATGGGTATATTGATAAATAAGTTCTAAATTACAAGAAAAAATGCATTTTCTACGGAAACTTAAAGAGATAGGTAAAAAATGGTATAATATAATTTGATAGACAATTAAATTGTGCATCTGATTCTCGTAAAATATACAGGGTGTTCCGTTTAAATTAAACAAGTTATTGCCGTTTGAAGCTAATAATTATTTAAAATAAATTTTTAGACACTCTGTATAAGGTAGTATTATTTTTATTATTGCAACACAATAACTGATCAGTAAATAAACTTCAGTAAATATTTAGTATTAAAAACTTTGATACCCTTGGAGAAATGAAGCCTTAAAATTTTTACTGCAATTTCACAAAATTGAAAATATTTCAAAAACGGTAAGGTTTAAGTATAATAAATCTTAATCAAATTTACCTTTATTTTAATCGTAGAAACTAAAAATGTAATGATATACAGGGTGTTCCATTTAAAAAAATACAACTTTGATATTTTTTACTTATTTGGGTATATATATGGTATACTCTGTATCTTGTAAAATTATTTTTAAATTGTAAATATAGGAAGAGACTTGGGGATAGCACCGGTCGCGTGTTATTTTATATTTCCCACGTCTCTAGCTATACTTGTTAAGTTGTAATATATCTTTCGCTATGCTCTCCTGAACAGTGCCGACCGTCTGACGACCGGTAGACGTTTTATTTAAGACGGTAGACGGTAGGTATTTAACATCTGTTCACTACTGCGCATCACAAATTGGCCCTGTATTTCAGGAACTAAGGAGGCTAGGACAAACAAATGTGTGGAATATTTAGTTTCATAAAAAAGTAGCAATGTAATATGAAAATCGCATCATTGTATCTCCACTCATAAACGAGAAATCCCATAAACAACACGAGAATGGAATACCCTGTACAGATGTGATGCGCAGTAGTCTAACGGCAACCAGACGACCCTGCGCTTTGGTCAGGAGAGCACAAGAGAGCATACCAAAATATATATTAAAGAACCAGAGCTGGAACTCTGTAACGAAATAGCGATCGGTAGCGATGAAGAATAATGTCGCTTGCCATTTAGTTTGTACAGCCAAGGTCAGTATTCTTCATCGCTCCGATTCCGATCGCTATTTAGTTACAGAGTTCCAGCCCTGTTTTCTTAAAATTCCCGTTTTCCCGACGCGCGACGTTGCTAGCTCTTATACTATTATATTTGCTAGCTCTTATACTATTATATTTTTATTGAGGTTAGGTTAAATTTGTCAAAAAAGTGTCAAGGCGTCCTTTACCGTACGATCTTTCTCCGTTGACGGACCGGAATAAAAAATTTACGGATGAAAAGTATACTAAGAGTTGTCTTATCTCAATTGACATAGGTAAATCACAGGCAATAGTATTAAGTTTTAAAAAAATCAAACTTTTTTCTATTGCAGGAAATGTCAAAGTGTGTAGATAAATTTATAAGGTGTTATTTAACCTTGACATTTCAGTTAAGTTTCTAATGTATCTAACGGGTTAAAATTACAAAGCTGTTTTTTAATTCATAACAAAGTAATAAAGTTTAATTAGTTATTAATAAGTACAGTGTTGTGCATTATATTGACCCACATTTAACAGGCAATTAAAGACTTATTAGCATTTGTGTAGGTATCTATATTTTCATCAAATTTCGGTAAAACAATATATCATTGTAGTTCTAAAGATATTGTAATTTTAAGTAAACATATTTGTTCATTTTTTACATACCTAAATCGGAAATTAATCAAGATACGGAAATTAATCAAGATAACGCTATGATTTATGGAAATGTTTTATTCTTTTTTAATTATTCTATAATTAGTGTTAATTTTGCACAAGTTTTATGTCAATTTTTTGTAAATGACGTCTAGAGATTGACCTCGCCAAAATTATCATCGATTGCCATTGTCCAACCGCCTTTGACGCCGATTTTTTTCGATCATACGGTACTTAAGCCTATTCATTTAGTCAATTAATAGAGAGCATATGGCGCTGTTTCGGCTTCAAAGAAACCGCCTTAGACCATTAACAAATAAAACTAACAAAATAAAAAAATCTTTCATTTAATGGTATGAAAATATTCTTTTAATTGAAGTTATTGTAGTACATGACAATCTTAGATATACATGGCAAGTGTTAAGTAAGTGCAAATGTTTTTAAAAGTCTGGTACATCTCCTTGGAATTGTATTTTTCCTTTATCGTTTTTCAGTTAAGTCCAAAATAACCGAGTTATTTTACTTTGAAAATTAAAAAAAAAATGCTTAAATTTTGAGAACCACATTTTTACTGGGTTTCCGTTCTTCTAAATGTCTCCATATGTCGCCATATTATCAAGATACTAGGTATGTTTTTTAACCAATAATAAAAAATCACTTAGAGTCCCAATATCATATTGTATACTAAAAGAGTTGTTTTATCTCAATTGACATAGGTAAATCACAGGCAATAGTCATCAGTCGGTATAATTTCAACATTAAGTTTTAAAAAAATCAAACGCAAAATTTTTTTCTATTGCAGGAAATGTCAAAGTGTGTAGATAAATTTATAAGGTGTTATTTAACCTTGACATTTCAGTTAAGTTTCTAATGTATCTAACGGGTTAAAATTACAAAGCTGTTTTTTAATTCATAACAAAGTAATAGAGTTTAATTAGTTATTAATAAGTACAGTGTTGTGCATTATATTGACCCACATTTAACAGGCAATTAAAGACTTATTAGCATTTGTGTAGGTATCTATATTTTCATCAAATTTCGGTAAAACAATATATCATTGTAGTTCTAAAGATATTGTCATTTTAAGTAAACGTGTCTTTTCATTTTTTTACATACCTAAATCGGAAATTAATCAAGATACCGAAAAGCTTTCTTTACAGACGTTTGTCAAACTTGTAATAACGGAACTTTTGTCTTATTTAACCGAATTCGTATCTCTTGAAGTTTCCGAAATTCCAATGTTGAGCATCGAAATTGTCACCAACCTATACCGGGTGAGTCTCAAACTCAAAAGTGGCTCGCACCCCTATAACTTTTTATTTTTCCAGATAAAAAAACGAGATTTGGTATTTCAGTATATGACATAAATTAGGATTGATACGTACGTATTCAATTGTTTTTGGTCACTTTCTGTTTCACCGGAAATTACTACAACTTTTGATTTTTAAATGATAGGTACCCTGAGTATTTTTTTACTCTATTTGATAGAAAATGACACTCTAAACAGTATGACATATTATCATATGTCAACTTTTGACATTTTTGCATATGGTTTATTTTAAATTGTAACATGTAAACATTATTTTAAATTGTAACATTCCTAACGAGAATTTGACTCAAAAAGCCAAGTGTGTGGTACCAAATTATTCGTAAAAAAATGTTTTTTCCAAATATGCTAATGAGTCATCCATGTTTGATTTGAAAAAATTGAGATATTATTAAAGATACGATTTGGACATCTTTTCACCGGCCAGAACAAGACACTAAAAACATTAGACGATCAGATCTATTTTTCCAAGGCTCCTTGATTAAAATTAGTGTTTTAACACAGCCATGGTACTCTAGATTGAAATTTAAAATATGTCTTTTTAAGCGAAAATGTCAAAAGTTTACATATGATCTGTCATTCTATTCAGAGAGTCATTTTCTATCGAATAAAGTAAAAAAATACCGAGGGTGCTATTTAAAAATCAAAAGTTGTAGTAATTTCCGGTGAACCAGGAAGTGATCAATAACAATTGAATACGTCAATCAATCCTAATTTATTTCGCATACTATTACTAACATACCAAATATAGTTTTTTTATCTGAAAAATAAGAAAGTTATAGGGGTGGGCCAGTTTTGAGACGCACCCGGTATAGATCATATACAAAATATATATACAAAATATAAAAGTGAAACAAACAAGCAAAGAGAATGTAATAATAATATAGTTATTCATTAATTTAATAATACAAAATAAATAATGTCTATACCTTTGTGGTAGGTTTATTTCTGAAAAAAACACTGAATATTTCGCTACTGAAAAATAATTTTCTTAGTTTGATTTTCCTTTTTTACCACGCAGAATCCAAACTATACTCGTATAAAACCAATTTAGCTAACAGATAAAAAATGCACCTCCATAAAACACTAATTCACCACCAAGACACTTTACTTTTAACACTAGACGCGTGTTTCATTAATCATGATGATTAGAAACACTTAACTAACTTCAGTTTTTAATCATCTGCTGATAATGCAAACATGGTTAGCGAAAATCGTCCGCAGTGTTAAAAGTGTTTTGGTCTATTGTGGTGAATTAGTGTTTTATTTTGCTGTTATAACACCAAAGGATCCAACCCTCAACTGCAACCTAAATGTACCCTAATATAATAAATCCAAGCAAGGAGAAGGTCGATGACAATGATAGTTATGTCTGCTATTTTCATTCACAGGTAAATTATATTTTCGGTCATTGTAACAACAAAGGTTCCAAACTCCAATTGTAACAAAAAATGCTTCAATAAATATATTGAAGCATGTTTTGGAAACATAATAATGTAGGTGAATATAATTTTATCAGAACGTCAACGGGTTTTTAATAGGTGTCTGCTAAAAACGAAACTGTTCTCTAAGTTAATCAAAAGATTTGTTTTTCTCTCTTTTTTTTGTTTTACTTCTAATGACGGGAGGAAATACACATGTATCTACCCCTGAATCCTGAAATTTTAAGCATTTTTTTGGTGATTAGGGAAATTTGTTTTAGCAGTAAAAGTCACAGACAACCGAGCTTACGTTTGGATTCTACTCAGTAATACCCATTTTATAAAAAAAAATATTTTTTGTATTTTCTAGACTTCTCTTTCAGTGGAGAAATAGTAGTACCCGTTTATTTTTTCAACAAATACAAAATAAGTCGAGGTCATACAATGTATTTTTTAATGAGTCTCAACCTTTCGATAATAACCCCCTTCCAAATTATTCGAAATTACATAAACAAAACCTTATCGCTACTAATTTGACCGGAAAGCTTGAGGCCAAGCGCGGCGGGTGCAATCGGCGATTGCGGCACAACAAAGAACCGATTCGAAATTGAAAAAAAGCAGTAATTTCCATTTTAATAACGCACTGTCACTGAAAACATTTCTATTGTCTACGGTGAATGACTAACTCGTAGCGAAGGTCACGCCATTCATTGGTGGGACGACGCACGGTTCGGTCTAATGGCCGCCATTAGAACTATCGAATTACTAGCGGTACCGGCTGACGAACCGAAACGAGAACGGACCATTGGAATTGATCGGTCGTAGTTTTTATTGGGCACATAAATTCGGGTCCCTCGAAGATATTCTCGGAATAGGCGGATCTACTTGAAAGAATAAACTATTTGATAGGTCAAACTTTTATGGAAACTTACAGCTATAATTTATGGATCTTTGAATAAAAATATGAAGGAAGTAGTATAGGGTGAATATACCAGTCGTCGGACTGTTCAGAAAAAGCTGAGTTTAAATTGGTGATTAAAATTTCTTTATTGGTGGCATGGAAATGAAATTTTATGAAATAGATAGTGTGGTTATTGGGCTTCGCGTTAAATATAACAGTTTTTTTTCGTAAAACTATCTGTTCTATTTATTGGGGTCGAACATAAAGAAACACTATGGACTGTATATTTTAATATTTAATTTAACTTTTCTAATATTAAGGTTTACATAAAAGACAAGCAGAAAGGTTCGCATTTTGACGCTTCGCCTATTAACGGCCTACAACGAATGAACTCGCACACTGTGCCGTTCACTTTCTCCGAAAGAGTCCCTTTTTACGTACCATGTGTTTCTTTTGGTACCCGAAATTCTCGACATCGATACTCAGGTTCCTACACATTTTTATGTTGCTAACAATAACTAAATAGTTAGGGTTAAATTATTATAAATGAAAGGAAATTATTAAATAATACTTAACACTATTAATGATTTTAGATCATTATTTTTTTAAGTGATAAAAGTGTTGTTTTGTCATTAGTCGGACAGTGCTGGTCAGTATCCGGTATAGTCCCCTATTTAATGTATGTATAATTTTAAAGCAAATTTAATCTTGAACATTATATGTATATACCGTTTATTTTTGTAGGTATGTTATCTATATGAAAAAATCATCTTTAAACGATAGCAACGCGGTTCATAAAATGATGCTTCCATTCGTAAACAGCGTTTTCACTTTTTCTTCTTCTAGATACAATTTTTTCACCTGTATTAAGCAACGCCTGTTTTTTTATTGGAAATCCGCAAACGGCTATGTTTTCAATCCTGGTAACATATCTTCTCAGACAATTTGGACTGTTTTTCTTAATGCATCTTTATTATATTGATGAAAACTCCTATTTAATTTAGGCACAAAGGTAGTACAAAGATATGGCCACTTTCCAGAATTTTAACGGTTTCAGGGTGACAATTTAGGCAAAGAAAATGTTATAGAACAAAGCGGAAGAATTGACAGGATTGGGTTTTTAATTATTTGAAACAATACTAAACCAAACCAAGCCATATTTTTAACTTATTTCCAAATAAATTCGTTTTGTCCGACCACTGGTATATGTCCGACTACTGGCATATTCACCCAATGCTATCCATGTGTTTATGCATACGTCATAGGTCTCATCCTTGACAATTCTGTTTGAGGTTTCAATTGAAGCATTTAAATTTGATTTGACATTATGTGGATTTTTTTGTTTTCACTGACCTTATTTTATATAATTTATTATTTATTCTACAATTGTTTTTGGAAAGGAAATTTAAGAAAATGGAAATTATATAGCAGAACTTAAATTAATAGTGACATTATTGCGATTTACCGAAAAAGACCCGAAAATAGTTGTGCAGCGTGCTTAACTTATCTCGGCCAAAAATCGAACGAAATAACTTTTCACTGGTAAATGGCTATACAGGGTGAGTCTTATTTTAGTGCAAATATTTTCAGGGCTGATAGATCTCGATAAAAGAAACGTATTTTCTCTTTGGCCGTTTTTCAAGTAAGTCCAAAATAACCGAGTTATTTTAGTTTGAAAATTTCCAAAAACTTAATTTTTTTGTTTAAATTTTGAGAACCACTGGATTTTTTCTATTTTTTTGTAAATTTAATCTACTACCTATATTGCCATACTATTAAGATATTATGTTTTTTAACTAAAAACTAAAAAAATCTATTGTTTTTCAAAAAATTTCAAATTTTCCAAAAAAAAATTTCGCGAGGAAAAACTCATATTCGTGTTTCTGGGGTCAAAATATATATAATACCTCTAAAAAAAATTGCACTTATTTAAGTCACCATACGTTACGTGTAGTAAAACAATCATTCCTGAAATTCACTTAAAATTAACTGATTATATATTTTTTTCTTGCAGTTTTGGTTTTATTTTCTACTTGTTAAAAATAACTAAGTCAATTTGTTTTAAAAGTGCTTCAGTAACGTATCTGATATATGTGTTATTAACCCTTAACTGGTCCGGTAATAGATACGTATCATAAACGGTCCGGCGTAGTCTGTGGGACTACGCCTTCTAAAAAGTGAAAAAAACACACAAAAACTAAAAAATAACAAATTTTTATTTTATTATATTTTATATTATGCATTATTGAACTAATATAGACAAAAATGGGTTCAATTAATATAAACTTTAAGAAAATATAGTACAAAATAAAATAACATACATATAAATTTGAAAAAAAAAACAATTAGATTTTTACTAAGCCCCAAAAAACTAATCCAGTTTGGGCATAAATATGGCTATCAGTAGTTGACCGAGAGGAGGAGGATTAGCTGGAACGCCAATTGTGTGGGCGGTCCCGGTGACTAATGAGAATGGGTTAATTATTTGGCGTAGTCTGTCAGACGACGCCGGACCAGTTAAGGGTTAAATAAGTATTATAACTTATCTATTTATTAGAAATAGTCTCAGAAATAAGGGCAAATATTTTAATTGGGTAGTAGATATATTTCGGCCCCAGAAACATGCCTATGAAGTTTGGTTTGGTTAAAAAGCTTTTTAGTGCCACTTGTTTATTCACCTGTGGCGTCGAATAACCTGAAAATCCTCGTGAAAAAAACCCTTAATAGCCGGTTATCGCCAGCGGTTCTGTTACCATTACTTCTTTTACATTTTCAAAGTTAAATATCTTGGTTATTATTAATTTACTTTAAAAATGGTAAAGCGAAAATATGTTTCTTTTGATCAAATCTACCACCTCTTAAAATATCTGCATTAATCTATTATTTCTGGGACACCCTGTATAACATATCTACATAAGTCATAGCACAATATCTACAGGTATAAAATACAAAATATCCACTTTTATAAAAGATTTGAGAGGTTAGTAGTACTTGCGTATATTGAGCTATAATTCGTGTGGAATGAAGACTGCTGACTAAAAATTGCACCGTTTTTCTTGCATTTTTATTGTCGTTCTAGTCTTTTTATGATATCCCTATTCTAATTTCCATTTTATTTGGCTAATGGATCAATGAAATCACAGTTTTTGGCCTTAAAGTTGTTCATTTTCTTGCAAAAATGGTTATTTAGTCACCAACTCGTGTAACAGAAACTTATTAGTTTCTGTTTCAGTTATTACTTTCACCATTTCATTTCTTTTCAGTTATTACTGCCTCAAAAGTTTCATCTTCATCAATTTTTATTTCTTCATCCAAGTCGAAGAATTTGTCGGAAAGTAGTACTACATAATTGCTTATTTGAATGAACTCTATTTTAATCAAATATAAAAACCCAGTGCCTAATTCCAAATTATATTTAATCAAAATAATTACGTCAGAAAAATAGAATGTGAAGAAAATTAATTTGAGTTTAGAACCTTTGGCGTTACAATTTCAAAATATAACACTAGCTCACCACTATAAACCAAAACACTATATTTTTAACACTGTACACGCGTTTCGTTAACTACATGGGCATCATCAATCATCAGCAGAAGATTAATGAGAAATAGTCATCTGCTGACGATGCTTGAACTTGTATAGCGCATCGTGCGTCCGTTCTGATGTGTACACTGTAAAAAATCAGCCTGAGTGAACACATATTTCTCAGGGAGTGAATTTTTTGAGTGAAATAATTGAGTACATTTTTATCTAAAAAATATTTTTTTTTTTTTTTTTTTTATTTTACTAAAATATGATCTCTATTTAATCAATAGCTATTGAATAAGCTCTTGTTCGAGTTATAACCCTGGATCATTCGAGTAAAATGGAAATAGAAAAAATTCATTTAAAACTCAAGTTTATAGTTTTACACAATAAATTTGAGTGAAATCACCCAGTTTAGAGTATTTTCGCTCATTAATAATCATACGTCATACGCGCTTCCTTCGATACCGAATAAGCTATTTCCCTGTTCCCTCATTTTTTAATTATCTGTTCGAGTCGTAGGTTGTCCTTGTTCTTTCTCGGACAGTGATTAGCCGTCACGGTTTACTTATACGATCGCACTTTAGCTGAGGTTAAGTGTGTGTGTGTCTGATTGAGTGATAACAAGACGGTAGTGCAGGCTATGTGGGGCTCGCAGTGGCGATGGTTGAATTCTTGCATTATAACAAATAGCGATACTCTCTCTATAAAGGAACAATCGCTAAAGACTTCGCCGTTTGGTGTAAGAATTTGGAGTAGAAATGTTACCTCAGAACCGGGGAAAGGTCTCTACAGGTATAATCGTAAACATTTTGTGTGTATTTTTTTCACATCGCAGAAAACCGCGATTATCCCCACTCATGATAAATGTTCAAATCAGATCTGATCTGCGTTCTTACTCGAGATTTGCCCGCAAATGCTCTGATCTGGTCTTTCAGTGAGAGGATATAAATTGATGTGTCGGTTGAGCGGTCGAAAATTCTTCAAGGTACTTTCCCCCCACACGGGTTGCACAATCTACTTCTTGCGACCACGTACTGAACTATCTAGACCTGAAGGAGCATGGGAGATCCGATAAGGGCAGGATAGTATACCTTTTGCTTACCCCAAGAAGTCCCACAAAGTTTGTATTATAATTTATTTTTGTTTGTAATTTTTTTTTTTGGTAATTTTTTTTAAGTACTATATTTTTTGATACAGGGATCATACTATCTGTTATATACAAGAGATACATATCAATATGTTATCGTAACAGTAATAAAAGTTATTATTAGAAATTAAGAAATAAAAATTAATTTCAGCATACTGCAGAGGTTGGGAAGGCGGCGAGGAATTATGTTGTATCGGTTATGGAATATTTATTAAAATTAATTTTTATGAAGTTTTTTTTTGAAAAAAATTTGATTAAAAAACTATACCGTGCATATATAAGGTGCGGTAAGATACATTATTATTTTCTGGACTCGACATTCAAAAGCTTATTATAAAGTTTTTCATAATTTTGTATTATTACGGCTCTATATAGTATAAATTCGTAACTTTTTTTCGATAAGCGCAATTGGTTTTAAAATAATACAAGTCCTTACTTGAGAGAGAACTCACTATGATCTAGGATTTTATATTTAGGAGGTTTTTTACAATTTGTGTTCCTACTAATATTCGTTCCTAATCATGAGTCGAACATAACTAAAAGGGTAATAAAAATGATCTAAAAATAATAATAAATTTTTGTTTTTTTTTTTTTTTTTTTTTTTTTAAAAAAAATATAGTAAATCGGCAGATGTATAAGGTAGAGAGATGATCTGTGGAGTCGTGCCAGAACGATGATCCTAAGATGTACCAACAGGAGCGAGGCGTGCGGATTTGTAGGTTAGCCGGTCGCCCGAGCTGGTATTTAGGTACACCAAGCAGCACGGAGTACGCGCAGCGGGAAGACGGAATTCGAGCGGTTGAAGTCAGCCTTAGTATGGGAGCAATGCAGGGTGCCTGAGGTATGGTGGATATTTTCAGCGTTAAGAATATGGATGTCTCTATATATGATCGGGTGCGACGTGATCTATGTCGCTTTCCGCTAGTAGCTCGCTAGTTATATAATATTATGTTATAAATACAGGGTGGTCGAAAAACTGTATCGGAACTTTGGCAGCAATATTTTGGCAGATTAAATAAGAATTAAAAGAGATCGTATAAATGTAATGTCCTTAAATGCTTAGTTTCGGAGATTACAGGGTGTAGGAAATAGTCAGTACCTGTCTAACTATGTACCTGTAACTATTTAGTCAGCATGTTTATTTTTTTTTTTTTTTTTTTTTTTTTTTTTTTTTTTTTTTTAATTCCAAATATCTCGAGAACCATTACTCGTAGAGATTTTTAACAAGAGACCTTTTTTATGGAAAAAGTCGTAAATGTATTTTTTTTACTCAGTAAGTTTTATACAGGTATGCAAAAGTTATTATTCCTCAAACCAGTTAAAACATATGTAGTGAGCCCTCTCAAGTAGGAGTCATATAACTACAAGTACAAGTATAACTACAAGTAGGAGTCCATATTAACATGAAATCAAATTTCCTCATGTCAAAAAGTCTCCAGACATCAATTTCATCTAAATATTAACGGTACTTCATAATTATTTGAAAAAACGAAATAAAAAGTGAATTTCTACCCCTGTACCTTCGAAACTAAGCATTTTAAGACATGCATTTATATGAACTTTTTTACTTATTAATAATCTGCAGAATATGCTGCAGAAGTTTCCGGAATTAGTTCGACCACCTGTATATATATAACCGGTTCATAGCGTCCTACGCCTCTTCGGTACTGGCCAGCCTTTTCCTATTCTCACCCCTGGACGAAGGTTTTCTTCCCCGATATAGTTTTTATGTATTTCTCCGATCCACGCTGCCTTTGGCCTTTTTCTCCTTTCTGAAGGTATCCATTTCAAGACTTTCTTCGGTATTCGGTACTCACTCATTCTTTCTACATGCCATACCATACCCACTGTCTTCTCTCTATTTCATCTATTATCGTTTGCTGGACGTGCATACTTTCCCTTATCTTTTAGTTCGGTACTCTTTCTATTCTTGATATTCTCGCAGACCTTCGCCAGAAGTGCATCTCGAGTGCTAATATTTGTTCCATTCAATTAGTGAGCTGCCATGTTTCACATCCATATAAAAATATACTTTTAAAGATGGAATTATAAAAGCATATTTTTCTTCATATGAAATGTTGTTTGGAAACATAATACTGAATTTAGCCCGTGACTTTTTTACCTTTCAGTATTCTTTTCTCGATCTCGCTCTCTGTACGCCCGGTATAATCTATCTGGGTTCCAAAATAGGTGTATTCATTGCATGACCCTATATCTATATTTCCATCCAGACGTAAAGTTTCTGCTGCTTGGCCTATATATAAGTACTTAGTCTTCGACGTATTTACCGATACCCCCACTTTTCATACTCGTTTAAAAGTCTTGTTGTCATAAATTGTAGGTCTTCCTTATCTTGAGCTACTACCAGTTGATCATCTGCAAAATGAAGGTTGTATACAGTTGTTTCGTCATTAAGTGGTATTCCCACATTCCTCTGCACGATCTTCTCATTTTTCTAGAACTATTCAGAATAGTTCTTAATTAACATCGGGGATAGGCAGCAACCTTCTTAGGCAAGCCCTTAGTTACAGGAAAACCCACAGATAGCGCCGTACCAAGTTTTATTCTTGATGTTGCCTCATTATATAGCTGTTTAACTGCTTCTATCGCTGTGTTGTTTATAGAGGATTTTTCGAAAAATTTACAGAGCTTTTGGATCGGAACGGTGTCATATGCTTTTGTAAGGTCAACAAAGAGCAGATGTACCTCTCTATTGGTTGCCACTATTTTTTTCATTTATGGCCAAGAATGACTATATGTCTATACACGATCGTCCAGTACGGAACCCTGCCTGTTCTACCTCATACGGTGCATACTCCCTTTCAATTATATTTTGCAGCATCTTTTCATATAATCTACTCATAGGACTTGTGACCGAGATGCATCATTGGTACATTCATCTCTTTTTCCCTTTTTATGGATTGGTGTTATCCACGCTTCTTTCCAAGTTAGTGGTATTGGCTCACCATTTATATATCTTGACATTAGTTCTTTCAAATGCAATATTAATTTATATTGGTCCGTTTTTAAATACTTCTGGTCCTGACGCTTTTTTATTTTTCACCGATTTTAGTGCTTTTTTGTTGTCATCTCCTCGTCGATGGTTATGGTAATTTTTTTTTTTTTTTTTTTTTTTTTTTCTCCTTTTTTTTTTTTTTTTTTTTTTTTTTTTTTTTTTTTTATTTTTTTAGTTTCTTTTGAAATAATGTTCTTTCCATTGTTCTATAGGTATCGACTGTATATTTGTGTTGTGAGATGTTTGAATCTCTGCACATGGCTGCACGTGAAGCTCTTGGTATTAAACACGAATTTACAACAAAAAAATAACAATCTGACGTGGAATACCGAGTCAGATAAACAGAAGACTCATAAACAACAAGCATATAATAAATGGCTGAGCAAAAAGAGAAAATGATGACCAACTAGCCTACAAAATAGAACAAATATATATAAAACATGATCGCTAACAACAAAAACGAGACATGGGATAGGAAATGTAAAGAAGTTGACTGCTATATAGGCGGAACGAGGTCGTCTGAAGCCTGGAATCTGATTCCAACCAAACCAAACGTTAAAGTAAACCCAATATTTTTATTAAATAAATAAAGCGACCGTACTGGTTGAGGAACGAACCTAGTACCATCCCATTTTTCGCACCGCAGATCGACACACTACGGCCCGGCCACTTTTACAAATGTAATATAAGTAAATATATGAATAATTAGTAATAATAATTTTTAAGAAAAGAAAGGAATATACAGAATAAACAAAGAAAATAAACAAAAATAATTAAATGGGCATGTTATTTTCCCGAAACTTCATGTATTTATTAAAAGTTTAGCATATTGGAGCGGATAATTGTGACTGAGGGAAGTCGTTTCGAGAGCCGGCGGAGCGGCGGCGTCTCGGCACATTATTTACCGGAATTGGTAGAATTTTTCGAAAATAATCCCTTTCTTTCACTTCATAATTACTCTCAATGGCGTCCGGGAGCGGCGGTGGTGGCGACGGCGAAATGATGTTCGCGAGCCTAGGACCATGATCCGCGGGCCTTCTGGCCCGTTCAAGTCGATTGGACGGCGTCGGAAGGTTAGTAGTGTACGGATCTTTGAGTAGTCAGGATGTATGCGGCACTGCGTGAGCGCATCTCGTTATCGACGGGGTCACTGCGAGGTCGGGTTTTGTTCCGGGCTAAGGGACACCGACACGGAGGTCTGATCACGGAATGCGGGATATCGCTGAGTTGGAGGACACCCTGGTTTACGGGAGATCGCGGAATCATGGAGCAGCGCATACGGAAAACTAGCTATCGGAATAATATAAATTCCAAACTTTTAAAAGGAAAAGTTTTCGAGGGATTGAATGGCAAAGTTATTGCCAGATTCGAATATAAGGAAATTTAATTGTTTTGAAAAGTTGGGTAATAAGTATTGAAGAAGTATCTGAGCAATTTCTGAAAAAAATCTGGATGTTAAAATATTTAACAAGGAAATTTTAAAATTATAATGGGATAAAATCGTTTATTTAAATAAATTATTACTATAATTTTTTTTTTTTTTTTTTTTTTTTTTTAAAAATTTGCTTTTTTTAAAAATATACACTAAAACATTTTTAAATATAAGGTATGTTCAATTTTATCTGCTTAAAACCGTTTTAAGTAAGGTATAAAATGACTTAGCCTAATGAATAAAAAAATAATAAAATGAAGAATGTTAGAATAATTAAATAAAACTACTAACATTTATTAGAAAATATATCAAGAATTTAATTAAAGTTTGTAATGCTCAATAGTAAATTTTTAATATTTTTTAAAAAATATATAATTATTTTTTGTACCAGCCCCCCCCCCCATAATATTGCTCATTGCAGCGAAGGCTCCTGGAATAAATGACTGTGGACTAGTTACCGATGCGTTATTTATATCTGTCGTGGAGAGTTCGTTTCTTCGCGTAATAGTATAGTCGATACCACATTAGATTACATTCGTTTTTTTGAGGTGGCGCTACGACCTTTTCAGATCCACCATTTCTTCTGTTCATATAAGCTTTTGGTCAATGACTTTTCCATTATCTAATACAGGACCGCGGTACATTCTTCTTTATCTACTTCTTGCATAAAAGAATGAAAATATTATAAGAAAAATCTTTGTATAAGGGGTAACTT
>NW_022146711.1:15614-33934 GCF_002938485.1 Sitophilus oryzae | reverse complement strand
TTGGTGTACTTCACGTTTCGGTTACGTATTGCTATTTGAGGGGTAGTTTCAACCTCTTTAGATTTGACTTTTCAGAAAATCCGTGTGACAAATAAGCTTTTACGTCAAACAGTTTAAGCAGAATCGTTGTTAAGAAATTACCATTACAACTTTTTGGAACACCCTGTAGCAGTTTTAAAATTCAAAATATGTAAAAAACAAATAGGTACATATGTCCAAGCGTTTTCCGAAAGACGTTTTCCCGACCCGTTTTTTAGAAATAGCAGATATTGTAATATTTGAGGCGTTTTCACCCTCTGGAATTTGATATTCAGAAACCCCTCTTTATCGAACCTCTACACACCCGACAGTCAATCCGTTTGCCAAAAATCAGCTTTAAACGTCAAGCAGCAGTTTAAGCAGAATCGTGATTACTCAATGGTCATATTTTATAAGAACACCCTGTGTAAATTTATAAAAAATCTTAAAATATGTAAAACAACAAAATAAAATATACGTGTTTAAGAGTTTTTCCGCAAAACTCACCGGTTTTTAAATAAAAATATTTTAATATTTGAGGATAGTTTCACCCCCTAAGGACGGCCCGCATCCACACTACTGGTTTCATTTTATAATTGAGTAAGCATTTTATTCACACGATTAAGCAGGTGGGCTATCTAGATTGTGATTAAGGTCGATTGAAAGAAATTTGTTGAAAGTTTTCTTCCCATGGTAGTGTACTAATATATTCATTAACCTCATCTAATAGCATACGAATTCCTTATTCCTTCTTTTCTTCGTCAAACATATTGTAAGAAGACTCGAAAGCTCAACGTTACAAAGTTTCTTTGAATAGTGATATTAATAGAATTTCGAAGTTTCAAAGTTCCAAATCTTATAATATCATATCATTTTACAAAATTTCAATATCAATAGGCCAATGCAAAGATCTATTTTATATCTTGGGGTATAAAGTTCCGTATATATAAGGATATATAGGGATCAAAGATCTTCCTGGATTTAAGTAAAACAATCTTCCAGTTGTCACGGGGTTTTAACAGGACACTGTCTCCTCAATTGAATTTGATTGAAACTAAGAAGAAACGGCAGATACAGATTCTATAGCCTTGAAGGGAAAATGGGGAAACACCAATAACACCTCATCACTGGAACGCAGAGACAACAACCATTCGTGCGTTTTTTGGTATGACTGATATTGGAATGGAGAACTACCCTCTATAAAACAGTTAAGATACAGGCTTTTGTCAAAGCCCTGGGACTGTATGATGAGTTATAACTCAAGAAGAGGACACAATAGATCTGTAAGGTCGCAGTGATTAACCGCCATCCCGTTCTTTCTAAAAAAAGGTCAACCTTGTAAATATCAACTAAAATACATAATTTTGGTTTGATTCACTATAATATTCTTTTTTTCTGTCCTGGTCTACAGGGTTTTTGAGGGGTGGTAAAAACTTTTATAGGCGAGTGGTGTTGGTTTCCATTACCATCTCGAGAGGGACGATCATAGAGACGAACCCCAAACAGTGTGGGAGTCGAATTGTTACCTACTAAAAAAGTCCACCTCCGGGGAGTCAGCTCCTCCTCTTCCCCTTACCCGGAACTGCCGCATGGCATTACTTCGGGTTCATACGTGATCTTGGGGTTTATCTTATCTATGTTATTTTTTTTATCTATATTCTATCTATTTATTTTTAGGATACTTCCGCATTTCTTGCCTTTTTCATCTTTACGCTTTCTCTATTATTATTTCTTTCATAAATACCCCTACCTTTCCCCATATTTCTCTAGTTTTGGTCATTTTCATAATCAAGATGATCATAATCCGAAGTTAACATTCCTACATCCGACAATAAGACAGACCTTCCGTTTTCCCACCTTGGACAGCAGAACAACGTAGGCTCGCCATCGTCGATTTCGTCATAATTACATTACAGTTGCCATTTTGGGTATTTTCTTTATTCTGTGCAAAAGTCCATGAAGACTCCATGCCCGGAGAGAAACTGCGTAATGTAATAGTCCACGTCTTCGTGTTTCCTACTTGTCCAGTCCTCCACGTTGTGTATTGACTTTCTAGTCCACCTTCCTTTGTCGGATGTATCCCACTCCTCTTGCCATTTTTGATAGATACCTCGTCGTTGCTGTTTTTTCACCTCATCGTTAATCTCTGCTTTGACATATAACTCTCGCTTTTCCTCAGCAGCTAAATGCAGCGGGATCACCCCAGCTATAACCATCACAGCATCTGTTGATATCGTACGATACGCTGAACAGATCCTTAGGGCCATTTTTCTCTGTGTGGAAAGCAATATATTTTTCGTCCGTTGGAATTTTAGTGCCTCGACCCATACAGGAGCGCCGTATAGAATTATATTTTGCATTGATACCGCAAGAACTTTTCTTTTTTTGAGGAGGGTCCTTTTAGGTTCGGAAGTAGTCCAGATATAGCTTTGACAGTTCTGTTTGCTTTTCCGCAAGCATCTTTTACATATTGACTGTAAGTTAGCCCTCATCTAGTTTCACCTATCTTTGTTTTTCGGTTTCGAAGAATAGCAGTTGTATTCTCCGGCGCAACTTCCAACTGGTTTTGATTCATCCACCAGTATATATAATGTAAAGCCCCTTCAGTTTTGCGTATCATTCCTTCGGAAGTTTCAGCTGTGGTTAATAAAGCCAGATCATCTGCGTAGCAGATTATTTTTACCCATTGAGGTACCCTTATTTCCATTGCGTCATCGTAAAGGATGTTCCAAAGGGTGGGACCCAAAACCGATCCCTGGGGTACGCCTCCCCCAACCTTTTCTTGGTGGTCTTTATCCAAGTTTACAGTACGCTGTGTAAAATATGATGTTATAATATTTATAAGATATGGGCTGATGTTTCTTCTTACTAACTTTGACAATATTATAGGCTATGCTGCCATATTAAATGCATTTCACACATCTACTAGTATCAACAAAGATCAGCTGCATTTATTGTTGTGACTTTATTTTGAGAATCTAAACTTGTTATGGTTAAACCCACCTTTATTTTGTATTTCTTCCACTAATCTATTCTTTATTAAATTTTCATATACTTTGGCGATTGCGTTAATCAAGCAGATTGGACGGTATTTAGTTTCTTCTACCTTCATTTTTTTGGGCTTGTCTATGAGAATTAATTTGGAACTTTTCCAAATATCGGGAAAATCGCTATCATTTAAAAGTTTATTAAAACACCTCTCCAAAAAGTATTGCGAGTTATTTCGGATGATAAATTTTATAACTTCTGGTGGTACTCCGTCGGGGCCTGGGGCTTTTCCA
Source organism: Sitophilus oryzae (assembly GCF_002938485.1). Classification (NCBI taxonomy): domain Eukaryota; kingdom Metazoa; phylum Arthropoda; class Insecta; order Coleoptera; family Curculionidae; genus Sitophilus; species Sitophilus oryzae. The sequence continues at coordinate 30,635 of NW_022146711.1, read as the reverse complement.
CTTTTTAATTTCTCGGAAGCAACTGAGAGTTCGTTTAAGTTAAATCTTTTGTAACTATTGTTTTGGTCTTGTTTATACATATTCAGATTTATACCTTTAGGAGGCATAGGGAATCTCGAAAAGATGTGACTTCTCTTTAATTGTAAAGGTCGTCTTTTTGTAAAGATTGGATACAGGGGTGAGATTGCATCGTCGTTGGGAAACATAGGAAATTACATGCAAATTTTAAGACTGTCAGTTATTGGCTCCCTATTGAATTTTACAGCAGAGAGTTGTAAATGGAGTTTTTAAAGACCTGCGTATGCTGAATAAACGTACCAAAATTTGAACAATTTTGGATAAGCCGATTTTAAGTAATTTAAGAAAAGTGCATCTATTTTTTAAATTAAAACTGATCAGGTAACAATGAAAAACCAGGCAGATACAAAGATAATAGTACCCTAAGTTGTCATCCTATAATTTTATCAAACGACGATGCACCACCCAGTATAGGAACTTGATAGGCGCGAAAATATTAACCCTTAGACTTCTTCTTTATCTGGGACCTGTAATAAAATACCATTAAATATATCGGTGATTTTACCTATATCTAATATTTTGGTTTAGGTACCTTGCCAATGTAGCCCGTCAGTTTCAAGCCACCCCTCCCTCAGCCGATGTCATAGACAAAAATTGCGGTAGCGGAGAACAACCTCTGGATCTCAGCAAAGGGTCCAGCAATACCACAGCAAACAACCTATCGTCGTCGGAACCCAAATCGAGCATTGTCAACAATGTCCGGATACCGACGCTGGACCCCAAACAGATATTCAAGTAAGTTTCAAGTTCTTGTTTTACTTTAAAACATTAGCAAAACTAATGAAAATATACAAACCAAAATTAATATAAATACTGCTCATAAGATGTCTTTATACCAAATTTTAAATATCTACTGAATTATAATTTATTAAATTTTTTTTTTTAAAAATATTTATTAGGTATAAGTACCATATTACCATAATAGGGAGAGTGTAAGTATCCCAAGAAGTATCAAAATGTACAATTTTGATGTATTCTTATTTACCTATTTATGGAATCACTATCATCATAATTTTCAGCTTATTCAACCATTTCCAATGATGGTGTAGTTTGGAGCTATAGCTAGTAGCATCACATAGTCTCTTTGTTGCCCATTGTTGTCTGTTATTGGCTGTGCGGGCTCAAGTTATCCCTGCTAATTTTCTAATATCATGGTCTCATCTTAGGTTCTGTCTTCCATGGTTCTCACTATGCTGTAATTGTTGTGGTCTTTTTGTGACACATTGGTCGAATGTTTCCTTCTTTAGATAGAGTGCCATTCTAGATTTGAAAATGATTGAGTTTGTTCCATAGGTACTCTATGCCAACTTAATTCTTCTATTAGTTCTGGTGTAGAGATCCAGAGTTATGTATTAGTTGTCCTAAATGTATAATATATTCTTCTACTATTTCCAATTATTGTGTTATTTTCTTAGAATTTCTTTCCTTTCCACTAATTCGTTGTACATTACTGGTTTTGCTAAATTCAGTTTGAGACCCACTTTATTGTTGGCTGTATTTAGTTCATTCTTCTTAGGATATTCTCTATCTATTTTTAATCCTTAGTTGGTCCAGTCCAGTTGACGGAAGATTTCTTCTAATGTTGCTGTAAAACAGCTTTGGGGATATTGCATCTCCCTGTCGTACTACTTTGCCAGTTATTGAGAATCTGGGTATTTGTTTTATATATCATTACTCTTACTTTTGCTTCTTTGTATATATTGGCAGGAGTTTCTATATAAGGCCTGTCAATATCTTGTTTCGCAAGGATTTCTATTATTACCCCTATTATCACCCAGAAAAAAAACATTTCGATTAGCCTTAGCATCACCAACAACAAAGGACAAATCATTTATGACATAAAGTGTGTTTTTTTTAAAATCAAATTTTATAATTATATTAGTAGTTTTTGAGAAAAAAAGTAATAACAAATTACAAATGAAATAGAAATTTAATAATAATTAATCAGATAGATTTTTAATAGGTACCTTTTTAATCATTGTCTTTTGCCTGTAAACTAGCATTGGACAAATCTTAATTTGCGATGATTTCAAAATTGTATTACATTTTACTAAAATAAGCGACGACAGGGAAAGACAAAATTAAACCATAGGAAAAGTTTAAAGGTAAAACAACTATTACTACTGTATTTTTGTCAGGCAAAAACTACAGTCGAGCTTGGAAAGAAGTATGTAATTACAAATTGTCCCAGGAAATGATTCTTAGTGTATCAGGATGTAGTTTTCATCGAAAATGCCATTTCTAGCGGAAGCGGACGGCTACTTCGGTACGATTAAATGCATCGTTCCCGGCATTTTAAACTGTAACCGATCGATGAAGATGGTTCAGTTTAGTTGTCGTGTAAACCCATAGATTGTTTAACTAATTTTGTTTATAAATGGATTAATTATTGTCGTGTAAACCTATAGATTGTTTAACTAATTTTATTTTTAAATGAACCCATTTACTGAAAACTCTTTGTCTAAGTACTTATCTACAGTCATTTTTTTTTGTGAGAGGGTAGTAATAAACCTTTTATAGGCGAGTGGTGTTCGTTCCCATCACCATCTCGAGAGAGACGATTATAAAGACGAACCCCAAACATTATGGGAGTCGAATTGTTACCCACTAAAAAAGTGCACCTCCGAGGAGTCGGCTCCTCCCGAGGGGTGTCTCACTACTGGAATTACATGTACATTTTTTTGGCAGTCGCTGGCAGTCATTGGCAGTCTTACGGCAGTCAGCTATAATAATTACATGGCAGTCATAGGCAGTCTTCTTGACTGTGATTGGCAGTCGCTTGGTAGAAAGATGATATTTTGGCAGTACCTGTACATTTTTTATCTAAGTGAGACACCTCTCGGCTCCTCCTCTCCCCTTCCCTGGAACAGCCGTATCGCATTACTTCGGGTTCGTACGTATTCTTGGGGTTTATATCTTATCTATGTTAATTTTTTTATCTATATTCTATCCTATTTATTTTTAGGATACTTCCACATTTTTTGCCTTTTCTTCTTTTCTTTCTCTATTATTATTTCTTTCATAAATGCCCCTACCTTTCTCCATATTTCGCTAGGTTTGGTCATTTTCATAATCAAGGTGTCCGAAGTTAATATTCCTACATCCGACAATAAGGAGTGTCATTTATGGAAAGTTTTGTTTTTGCTTCTTAGAGTTCAATTAAGTCACCTAAGGAATCTTTGTGTAGAATTTCGTACTTCTAGACCAGATAGTAAGGGATTTTTTTCATCTAACCTTCAAACCCCGTTTCAATCTCTAAGGGATTTATCCAAAAATCGCTATTCTCTAACTACATTATCCAAAAATCGCTTGGTGCAGCTAATAAACTGATGACATTGCGCAGCGTTGGCAACTTTTGTATATTTTCTTTCAATCAAAATATTTTAGGAAACAAAAATAAATTAATTATAAATACAGCAGGTTTAGTCGTGACTGACTAAGTTAAGAAAAAACTCAAAATTTAAGTGAGGATGCAGTCAATAAAAAACTGCTTTTTCAAATTTGTCAAGCTTTCGAGAATTTTATTCCCATCATCAGGACAGTTTGACTGACTCAATTAGCATAAACAACATCCTCTGCACAATATGACATTGGCATAGCATAGCATTTTATGACAGAGTCACTGTTGGATCGAGCTCGAAACAACAATTTAGAAATTAGTCTTATAGTTTTTTTAATTAGTAAATTTAAAAAAAATGTTTTTTGTTTAAAGAAAAGTAATGTCGTTGGATATGTATTTTAATATTTTAGAAAGGAAATGTCCTTGTATTCCAATGTCATTTGATGCTAGTTTTAAGGCCTTTTTGTGCAGAGTATGTTGTTTTTGCTAATTGACTCAGTTAAACTGTCCTGATGATGGGAATACAATTCTCGAAAGCTTGGCAAATTTGAAAAAGTAGTTTTATTAGCCTGCGTGGTGATTATTGCATCCTCAGTTAAATTTTGAGTTTTTTCTTTATTATAAATATATGTAGAATGTACCGTATGATCGAATAAAAACGGCGTCAGCGATGGCTATGACATGACGATCGATGATGACGTTTCCCATATAATTTTACATATAAGATCATACGGTAGAATGTTTAGGAGGGGAGTTAATCACCGCGACCTTACCGATCTATTATTATGTTCCACTCTTGAGTTATAACGAGCTACAACTCATCATACAGTCTCAGGGCTTTAACAATAGCCAGTATCTGAGACGGCTCTACAGAAGCCAGCTCTCCATCGACATCAGCTGTACCAAAGTTCATGGCACGAACGGTCGTCGTCTCGGCGCACTCCGTGATAAGGTGTTCTGGTGTTTCCCTATTTTCCCACAGAATCTCCATTCGCCGTTGTTTCAGCTTCAGCCTACTGAGGTGTTCGTTGAGGAGACAGTGTCTCGTTAGAAACCCCGTGACATTCCGAAGATTGTTTTGTTCTGGTCCACTTAGTGGAGTGTTCGCTCCTTTTCTAGCTAAATCGTTTGCTTTTTCATTGCCTTCTATTCCTTGGTGAGCAGGCATCCAGAGTAGGTAGTTGGTAGGAGGACTTTATTTTCTTTGCCTAATTTATTGAGCTTCTCTAGACATTCTTTGACCAACTTCGAATTGATGGTTTGTTCTTCACCATTTGTACTGGTTAAGCAACTGGATACATGTTGAAGTACTCGTAGATCACCATCGGGGAGAAAAACTATATACCTACTGTCTGGAAATTGTTAGTTCAAGGGCATTTTACCCAGAAAAGACGGGAGAATAAACTAAACACATTAGTATGTCTGGTTCTTTCGTTTATCTTTTCAGAAACAACTTTATTAAAGAAATTCAAATAAGAACGACAATAACTAAACACTATGTTGCTCTAATAATCTTTCCGAATATTTCACTAAGGTTTCGTATTACATTTTGAGAGTGTCGTCCATTTTTATACGAAAAAGACGTAATAACGCCAAGAGAATAACACAATTCTCCTTTATAATATTCGTTGTATGTGCTAAAATAAGTCGTAAAAATCCCATTTTCAGAAAATGGAGTCGTATCGTCTGGATATTTCGCATTTATTGCTCCATTTATCTTCAATCTTTGTGAAGTAATACGAAAATGAACCAGCGTGAACACGAACGAGATATTTGTCACAAACGGTTATGACTCTAAGTGCCTTATTATATGATTTTTGATATAAAAATAAGATCGAGCCGTTTTACGATTATATACCTTCCTCTACGAAGATTTGCGAATTTTATGCCAGATTATAATCGTAAACATTTTTCGATAGCGCATTCTACATTTAAACGGAGTACCGCCGCTATATCTTCAATTATGCTATATAAAGGAGTACAGCGTTAAAGCTAAAGGTAATGGTTTTAAAATAACTTCAGCTAATTTGTACAATATCCTATATACTATACATATACTATGCATCATCAACCGGAGTTCGGAAACGAACAAGGCCCACGTTTCATATCAGAACTTTATTGGCATCAAACGGCGGTAGTTGAGATGAAGCACTCAACATCGGAAGATATACAAATCAAATGAGGTGTTCAGCAGGGTTGCGTCTTGTCTCCGCTCCTGTTTAACCTGTACTCGGAGACTACATTTAGAGAAGCACTTGATCAAATGGGTGGAATCAAGTTCAATGGAATCCCAATAAACAATATCAGATATGCCGATGATACGGTTATAATAGCAACGATATACAAGAACTGTAAAACATTATAGATTCCGTATTCCACTATAGTGAGATGTTTGGACTGCATCTCAATGTCTCCAAGACCAAACTGGTCTTTTCTAAGACTCCAATCACGCACATCTGCGTGTCAAGGGACAAACAATCGAACAAGTGACCTCAATAAAGTATTTAGGAGCTAACATCAATAGTCAGTGCGACCCGAAAAGAGAAATATTTTCTAGAATTGGACAAGCGAGAAAAATCTTCGTGAGTATGAAACCATTTTTTACAAGACGAGACCTCAGTGCGGAACTCAGTACTCGAATGGCCAGATGCTACGTCTTCTCTATGTTACTCTATGGATGTGAGAGCTGGACACTGGATGCACAGACCGAAAAAAGAATAGAAGCCTTCGAAATGTATGTGTACAGACGGATGCTGCGAATCTCATGGGTACAAAGGATCACCAACGATGAAGTATTCCAGCGCATGCAGAAACAAAAAGAGATACTGAACACCATCAAGGAAAGAAAAATGCAATACCTGGGTTATGTGATGAGAGGTGGTAGATACGAAATACTGCGCCTCATAATAGAGGACAAAGTGCAAGGGGAAAGATCAGTAGGAAGACGCCAAAATTCATGGCTAAAATATTTAAGGAGGTGGTTTGAACACCCGTCTGCGGAAATCTTCCGGGCTGCAGTTTCCAGAGCCACAATTACCATTTGGATCGCCAACCTTCGGCAGGAGAGGGCGTGATAAGAAGAAGATGCATCATCATCATTTTCAGCTTATTCAACCAGTTCCAATTATGGTGTAGCCTCCCTCACATACTCTCTTTGTAGTTGGGCCAATTATTGTCTGTTGTTGGCTATGCGGGCCCAAGTTATCCCTGCTAATTTCCTAATATCATGGTTCCATCTCAGTTTTGGTCTTCCTCTAGGCCCCTTAATTCCTCGTGGGTATCTTGATGTAATTATTGTTGTGGTTCATTTGTTGTCTGTCTTTCTTGCCAGGTATCCTGCCCTTTGTCACTTGAGGGATTTGACTCTGTGGAAAACATCTATTATCTGGGTCTTTTGTCGTATCTACTCTATTCTTTTACGGTCTTTCTTGATTATTCCCAGCATATTTCGTTCCATTGAGCGTTGTGCGACCGCAGTTTCCTTATGATCTTCTATACAATAGTAGTATATACATATAACTAATATTTAAAGAGTAGATCTAGTGATGTTAGTTTAGCTTTTACTATATAACGACTAGTGATATACCGACCTGGTCATCGAAACTGCGTGTCTAGATTTTAACATGTAAGACAGTGACGTAGACGGCTTAATGGAAAATCAAATGTATTAAAAAGAGATAAAAGTTGGGTTGATACATTTCTTCTATGCGGTATTGCCGAGTTTTGCATCAAAATTTCAAACCGCACAAGTAGGCGTTTATGAAATATGTTGCATTTGGAATTGGAACTGTATTTTTCACAATTAGTTACTCATTTTACTTGAGCTGTCGTAGATTATATTTAGCTTAGATATATTATTTTCATTTCAGTAGTATACATGAAAGTTTTTAGAATAGTTTATTTTTACACACATTTTCTTACAAACTTAAAACCGACAACACTCGTATACCGCTTTTATTTTGTCTCTCTGTCTGTCAACCGGTCATTTATATTTATCTCTACCACATGCATTAAAATACAGACCACGCAGATGGAGTGACCCAGGGCTGGTATAGAACTCAGAAACGTAGAAAATAATTTATTTCATAATACATTTTCCTGGACTGCAACTAAAATTTTACACAATGATAATTTTAGAAGACGTTCATAAAAAAAATATGGGCCTAGTTGATTTAAATGAAATATCCATTAATTTTGAATAAATTATATTTATCCTCATAGTATATGCCTATTTAATGTTTTGATTATGTAATGGGCACTGGTAGACACCACTTATTTCGCCTGAATCCAATTTTGCTTTTGATCAAACAGGTCTGATATAGCTGGAAAGATGTAAAATGTTCAAGGGGTGCCTCACTGTTAAAATTTCATATAGGTACATTTTCTTGACAGTCGCTGGCAGTCATTGGCATCAAGCGACTAATAATTATATTGCAGACATAGGCAGTCTTCTTCACGCAGTCATTGGCAGTCGCTTGGCGGTAAAATGATATTTTGGCAGTACATGTACATTTACATTTTTACCCAAGTACCCATTTACGCCCTATTTTTTTCTGTTGACATTTTTCGGCAATTGTATTAACATTTGAAATTGTCATGGCTACAACGCGTCCGCGTTGCTCAGTTCGGGTTATTTTTCGAGTTGTTGAGTTTTTACTAACGGAAGCGTTACATCACAAAAACTTCCTACCTGAGAATGTCTGCTCTACTAAAAACTAAAATACTTAAATATTATGGCATAGCTACGATTTCCATAATATTTCAATGCAATTTCAATGCTGCTGTCGAAATTTTAAAAATCCGTTGAAAAAACCTGTATTAAATAATTTTAATTGTAAATATTCATACATATATAACAAATTGTAAATATTCATACATACATGTTCATACATTCAATGGCAAACTTTAACACTAAGTTAAATCACATGAATTTTAAAACTACTTGCTTTAATTTTATGTGAACTGCTTTAAATATAATTTCGTATTCCGCAGACATTCTTTCAATACTTATGATATCAAAGAAATCGATCAAAATTTAATGATACCTCCACTTAACAATAGCACTTCCTTGAATTTAAATTACTAAATCTAGAATATTGTAAGATACAATCACAATACACATACAACAATTCGTGATAATTGCTCACTTTCTTTTTTAACTCAATAAAATTTTCAAAATTTTATTTTTATATACCAGGTAATCCATCGTCGCCATCGTTGGGAACATAGGAAATCGTATACAAATTTTGAACTGTCCAGATATTGGCTCCCACTTGTTGAATTTTAATGCCTGAATACAGATACCTGAATACAGATGCAAATTTGAACAATTTTGGACAAGCTGATTTTAAGTAGTTTAAGAGAAAAACTGCATCTATTTTAAATGAAAACTGAACAGGTAACGCTGCAAAATCCAGACAAATGCCAACGTACCTAAAGTTGTCATGTTTTTGTCAATGTCAAATTGTATTTTCTAAACGTTAGGTTTTTGCCTCATTCAAATCAGTATTAAATTACAAAAATATATTTACCATAAAATAGTAGCGTGAACAGTAGAACAAAATTACATGTGGCAATGATGAAATCATAGGTTGACAACTTAAGGTATGTTGACATTTGACTGATTTTCCATTGTTACGGTTCAGTTTTTAATTTTTGAAATAGAAGCAGTTTTCCTTAAATTGCCTATAATGAGCTGGTCCAAAATTGTTCAAATTTGGCACGTGTATTCAGCCCGAGGGGGTGTCTCACTATTGGAATTACATGTACATTTTCTTGGCAGCGTCGCTGGCAGTCATTGGCAGTCTTATGACAGTCTATACATAATTACATGGCAGTTATAGGCAGTCTTCTTCATAGTCACTGGCAGTCGCTTAGCGGTGGAAGGATATTTTGGCAGTACGTGTACATTTTTTGCAGGTGAGACACCCTCGATTCAGCCATATGCAGACCTTTAAAAAACCTGTACCACTTAGCTGTAAAATTAATAGGGGAGCCAATATTTGGACAGTTCAAAATTTGCATGGGATTTCCTATGTTTCCAGCGACGATGCACCACCCTGTATATCAAATTTTTGAAGTAACTCTGAAACTCCAACAATCAAATAATTAATATTTCTTGTTTAAAAATATATTAATCTTAATGAATAATTAAATGTTTTGTAATTATTTTTATAGCGCTTTAAAAATATTTTATTAGATATTGATTTTAAATAAATAATTAGCCGCGACTTCAATACCAATTTAACTCGACCTCTACTATTATTTACTACAATATTCAAATATATATGCTAATCAATATAATTATGCTAAAGTAAATTATTACCATAACACTTATTGAGTATACAGATTTAGTAAATATTTACAAGTTGTACGTAAAATCGATTCAGAACGAATTCAATCATTTAATTATTATTTGATTAGACGTTTAAAGAAAGTTAAAACATAGGTTAGCGGTAAATAACATTTTTAATCATATAAAATTGTCAAGAAATCCACAAAAAAATCTATAAGTATATTTTTTTGGCATTTTATACGTTGACTACCAAAGATAAACATTACTATAAAATAAAGTTATAAAGCCCCATACTAACTATGCGTGGATGCGTCGATTTGATGCGTCGATGCACTCTCATAGAGTATGATGCGGCTCGACGATGCGATGTGTCGACTCAAACAGAACAACTACACTGGAAAGGTTTGGTTAGGTTAGGTTATTTATGAAATTTCATGTAAAGAATATATAATAACAATAATAATAGCCCCCGTATATAACGTTTAACGCCTTGAGAGTAGCAAGGTACAGAGTACAGCTTGTCATGCTAGAGCCGTTCGGTATACAAGGAAGGTAATATGGTTAGCATTACGCTTTAACCTTCTATTGTCAGGATTGTGAATCCCAAGTACTCATTTAAGGCTGAGTCGACCTAGGTACCCAACCTATTTTCATTTTAATAAAAATAGTCGGCTGATGAAATGCCGGTTGTAGGATTCGAACCCACAACCTTTAGATTCGTAGACGAGAGCTGTACCTCTACGCCACCGGGCACCTCTTGTAAAGATTCTAATCAAAAATATGTTGGGAAAACTAAAAGATCAATATTAATTAGATTTAAACAACATATTATGGCTCAGATAAGATATGGTAATAAAAAAAAGGCCGATATTTTTTAAGTATTTCTCTATTGACAGTTAGAGATCCAGATAATTATAAAATTCTGCTCATAGTCGTTGAGAAATTCTCGTCTAGTAGAAATTTAAGGTGATTTATATTAATTTAAATACATTTAAATTTAAATCGTTTAAATTACCATAAATGTTATTCTTTGAAGATATATCACAGACTGATATAATATTTTTTTTATTCGTTAAAGCATATTTATGTTATTTCCCATCTCATACTTCAGTTGATAAATTATGTGAATGTTACTACTGACTGATGCTATTGAATGTTACTATTGACATATGCCAAAAACAACAAATGTGAAAGTCACATTATCTAAGTAATATCCTGAGTATTCATCCGTTCTAAGCAGTTGATATCCAATTTGTTCCTACTCTTCTTATGCCAATTTGTCGAGAGTTTTCCTTGTCTTCGTATATCTGCTCCCTAACTCCAGCAGAAGCCCTCTAGCAACACGAGACACCATGTCACGCCACTCCATGACATGTGAAGAAAATGTATGCGTATGTTTGTGTGCGTAAACGTGATACCACGCCATTCCATGCGATCACATCCGACTCTCTAGCCCCTCATTTAAGTGCTTTTGTAGTTTATGAAGATAAGAAGTTTGAAGATATGAAGACAACATTTCTCCTCATACATATTATTATATTGCCTACGATTTTCATCCACTTCTTTAATTAGTATTCGAAAAGCACCGAATTTTCACAATTACTGTTGGCATTGTGTATCCATGTCTATTAGAGGTGGGAATTCTAGTTCCTTGGGAGGAACTAGTTCCTTAGTTCTAGTTTCTCCAGAGGAATAGTTCCTTGAACTAGGTCTTTAGTTCACAATAGTTCCCGACTAACATTGACATCCCCCTTGCTTGCTAATGCGTTTCGTTGTCAGTCAGAACTATTCACAGTATGATCTATATAATTTTTCACTATTATATAATAAATCAATTGCAGCAAATATTACAAAAATTTTACGAAAAATTGCATTTTTCCTCACTTTAAAATTCAGAATATCTACTTCGTTTTATAAGATATTTCTTAATTTTAGTAACCTAAATTGAAACATTCCCATAAAATATTTAAAAAACAAACTAAAAATCAAAAATAGTCAGGGCCGAATCAAGGCCGAATAGACAAGGCCGAATCTATCGTCGTCGCCTTGTATTATATCTCGGATCTGCCGACTGAATAGATTCCCGTGAACTAGTCTTTTATTTAGTTCCTCTAGTTCCTTTAGGTCCGGATCCGATAACATACGGCATACGGCTTGCATTCCCCACTCCTGCCTAGCATTGATCGCGCTGGCCCGATCCGTTTGTACGTAAACTAGTCTATTTAGTTTAGTTCCTCTAGGTCCGGATCCGATAATGAACGGCTGGCAATCCCCACTCCTGCCTACCATTGGGCTACGCCCGCTAGCCGATCCGTCGCCGTCGCATATTATTCTATATCGGTCACAGTCTCGATCCCGGAATAGGTCCTGAGGAACTAGTTCTTTGAGAAACCAGGAACTAGTTCCTTTCATTCCGGGGTCGGAATAGTACATTGGAACTAGTTCGTTCACGAACTACACACCTCTAATGTCTATATCCCCATAACCACATCAACACTCAAAACAGGCGAAATAGTTCATAGAAGAACATGCGCCATAATTCACGGCTGGCCTGATAAGCAAAACAATGAAAAAAGACAGTCAAAGCTGTCTTTCTAACAGGGCATTGTAAGCTGAATAATAGGCGTCTAAAGATAATGTCATTGACGGACGAAGCCATGTGCAAGTTCTTTCAATCTGAAGAAGAAACGACAGAACATATTTTATGTCGGTGCGACAGCCTGGAATATGTACGGTTCTTTGTACTAGGCAATGATTTTTCCCTATAACAAGGGGCCGTCCTCTACCGGAAACACTGCGACCTGTGAGGCCTATTGTCCCCTTTCTATATCTGCACCCATTCTCTTATCCCTGTGCCCTGCACTAACTTATGCAGGTCCTTGATAGGATGGGAGCATAGTTCCTCCGGTTCTAGCCTAGCTTTCCCAAATAAAAAATGTCGCTTGTGATCCAGAGCCTCGCCATTGCCTGTTGTAATCCGCACTTAATACCTGCTAAGCATTAGCAGTTCTTTTGCGGTTTTAGAGCTAGGTCCTTGGATAAAAGCCTTGCTATGCCTGTGGCCCTGTCTGTTTCTCCAATGGGCATTCTACTTTTCCCTGATCCAGAGTTTTAGTACACTACAGGCCATACATTTGGGTATTCCCAGTACTGGCTCTGGACCAACATAGAATGCCGATGATCCTTGCCTAGCGAGCTCATCAGCTTTTTCATTGCCTTGGATAATTTAATTCTGTTCCTTCGTGCCAGAGCTCCCAGTTCACCCAGGCATTCCGAGGCGAGTCCCGACGATACCTTTGGGCTCATAAGCGCTCCAAGTGCCGCCTGACTGTCTGAGAATATATTGATGAGCTTACCTGAATAAGCTCTTCTATTGTTTTCTCTCGCACATTGTAGAATGGCGAAGACTAGGCAATAATAGGCCAATGACGGAGATCTGGATGTAGGAGAATGTAACCTAAGGATCAGACGAGGATAGCTACCTCGAAGAATCTAATCTAATCTACCATACTGAAAACATTTCGGATTATCAAAATCGGAATCAAAATTGTATAAACATCAATGAGCGTTTCATCATGTGGCCGTGAATATGAACACGTCTTTACCCACTTCACATTGGTATGTATAGCATAACGATAACGTATAGTGTGTTCCAACCTTATCTTGCACCTTGGCAACATATACTGCCAATCGCTATTTCAGCTTCAGTAATTACATTATTACGACAACCTTAAATCCAGATCTTCTACTGACTTCTACACTTTACATCCTGTCCATGAAAGTGATGCCAAATAGAGACATTCCTGTTTTGTATTGTGTTATTTGCAATAAAAGTACTAATTTTTGTTCCATAGGTTAGGGGAGACAAGGAGCAGTGATTGAAAGTTTTCTTCCATAGATTCTTTAGTTAGGACCGTGACCGTCCTCTGTTTTCCTCAATGGTTTCCTAAGAACAGTGACCAGCCAACATGAAGACCAGCTTTCATAACATCTTATAGGTGGTAGTCCAGGCGGTCGAGGTGTGCTAGGTCGTTTCTCCTTAGCAATTTTCGCTAACCGGTCGTTTGGCATTCTGTCCACATGGTCTATCCACTCTCTTCTCCTGTTTCTTGCCCATTTTCCCACATCCTGTATTTCACATGTTTCTCTTATATCCTCACTTCTTGTCCAGCAATATAAGGTATGGCCTGTAATTAATCTAATTGTTCGCATTTCTGTTGTATTGAAACACAAAAAAGTATTTTTTTGATTACTTAGTATTATTGATTACTTAGCCAACCAACCGGCAACCCTTTGATTACCTAGTATTTGATATTACAAATACCGGGTGCATCTCAAAAGCGACTCAACTCTATAACTTTTTTATTTTTTCAGATAGAAAAACGAGATTTGGTATGTTAGTATATAACATAAATTAGGATTGATTGACGTATTCAATTGTTTTTGGTCACTTCCTGTTTCACCGGAAATAACTACAACTTTTGATTTTTAAATGGCACCCTCGGTATTTTTTTACTTTATTCGATAGAAAATGTTACTCTGAATAGAATGGCGTATAATATGTCAACTTTTGACATTTTCGCATATGGTTTATTTGAAATTATAACATTAGGTTCATAACGAGATTTGACTCGATGCTTTTCCAAATATGTAATGAGCCACCCTTGTTGCATTTGAAAATTGAGATATGATTTAACATACGGAATGGAAGGCATCTTTTAACCGGCCGGGACAACACACTAAAAACATTAGACGATGGAAATCTATTTTTCCAAGGCGCAGTTAAAAGATTAGTGTTTTTAACATGGTAATGGCACTCAAGATTGAAATGTAAAATACGATTTTGATGGCTTGAGCCTGTCAAAAGTTGACATAATGATATATCATTCTATTCAAATGTCATTTTCTATGGAATAAAGTAAAAAAATACGGAGAGTGCTATTTAAAAATCCAAAGTTGTAGTCATTTCCAGCAAAACAGGAAGTGACCAAAGAAACAATTAAATACGTCAAGCATTCACTATGTCAGTCAATCTTAATTTAGGTCATATACTACCATATCAAGTCTCGTTTATCTGAAAAATAAAGAAGTTATAGGATACAAACATCTAGATATATTATATATAACACAGTCCAAAAGCTGAAGTGGATGTATTACTTTATGTAGCCTGTCATTGAAATATATAAAATATCAGTTTTAAAATAAAACCGTTAACAAACACACAGTGGACGGATAATAAACAGAAGCCAAAGAACTATAATAACAGGCAAGCAATACGTAACTGCAGGAACGAAGGCGCAATACTGAG
>NW_022146711.1:0-3664 GCF_002938485.1 Sitophilus oryzae | reverse complement strand
AAATAAATTCTTAGTTATAAATCGTTTGTAAATAGTTCTATAAGTCTTTTATCGTTATTGTTTTTGTTAATTAGTGTTAAATAAATAGTGTTTAAATAAATTGTGACTTTCTATCCACACGGAACCGACGAAAAACGTAACAATATATTCAAACATTTACTTTTAGTGCAGTTTTTTTGTCGGTCAAGTGTATATTTTCGGAACATCCAAAAAGCAAATATTTTTAAAAAAATATTAATATTTTATCAAATCTGATAGCTGATTTGGCATTCCTTTAGAAAATAAATATTAGCCTAGTTTTATCAGCAGATTATTTTTTTCGAAAACGATATGAACACATGTGAACTGTCATATCAGGAACCTATTTATTTTTATTTTTTATCATATTGCATTTTATAATAAAGGTAAAATGTTCACACACTGCGGTTAATTTTAGAACAATTAAAAAATTGGGTTTTCTGCTAATAAATTTTGCGGTAGAAAATCCACCATTCATTACCGAATAGTCAGTTTTATTATTCTACATTCTGCGGGAATTTTTTGAATAGAAAATTATTACCTGAATTTATTTGTAGTTTTTCATAAATTTGAACGAAGGTTTCGTATAACGAAAATGGTGACGTCATAATAATATGTCAGTAATCAGAGTAAATATTAATAATATACCGGGTTCTTTTCAAAAGTGGCTCACCTCTGTAACTTTTTTATTTTTCAGTTAAAAAAATGACATTTCGTATGTAATATGAAATAAATCAGGATTGATTGACGTATTCAATTAATTTGGTTTACTTCCTGTTTCACCGGAAATGACTACAACTTTTGATTTTTAAATGGTACCCTCCATATTTTTTTACTTTATTTGGTAGAAAATGACATTCTAAATATAATGACTTATCATATGACAACTTTTGACATTTTATGTTAAAAAAATAGTATTTTAAACTTCAATCTAGAGTGCCAAGGTTGTGTTAAAACCACTAAGTTTTAATCAAGGCGCCTTGGAAAAATCCATTTGATAGTCTAATGTTTTTTCGTGACGTTTCCTGGCCGGTTAAAAGATGCCTAAATTGTTATTTTTATTAATACTTATCTTAATTTTTTTTCACAGGGGACGAAAGTAGCTCATTAGGATTTTTGGTGATTTTGCATTACCGTCCTTGAGTGGCAGCTCTCTGGTCGCTCTATTTAGATGAATAATTTTTTTTTATTAAATAAATAGAGCGACAGTAGTTTGGATTATTAAATTAAATTTTTACTACTCTTGTGTCTAAAATCACTGGGCATTGTTACAAACTTTATAGGAAATTTTAATTATTTTTACTGGATTTTTAATTGACACACATATCATATTTTCATTCATGGCTTATAAGTTATTAGCGCCTCATAGAAAGTATGCCATATATAATCGATGATATAGTCACTGAGTAGCAATTGGCAATAATGTCAAGGTGGATAAAAACTGTTTGGAAGTAGGTATGCTTTTGAGACATAAAATACGCAGTAGCATATTTTAATAATATTTTTATTTTTCGCATGCCGTAAAAAATAAATTATACAGGGTGAGTCTTAAATAAGTGCAAATATTTTCAGGACTGGTAGATCTTGATTAAAGAAACATATTTTCTCTTCATCATTTTTCAAATAAATTCACAATAACGGAGTTATTTTATTTTGAAAATTTTCAAAAAAAGTTAATTTTTCCTAAAATGAGAACAACTGGACTAAATCAAAATCAAATCAAATTATGTCACTAAACCAACAATGTTACATTGGAAACCGCACTTTTCACGTTATGTTTACCGGTAAAATAATGCAACAAACGTAGCGGCATCTCCTGAGCGAAAAGAAAAGATTTATATATAATCTGGTTGTTTTCTGATACGAATCTTGAACAAAATTGTGATGTACAGGGTGGGCCAAATTGGACGCTTTTAAAGGGAACACCCTTTTCTATTATAGGAGATAGACAAAAACTAATATAGGTGTCTGGAGCTCAATTTTTAACAAACATATGATGGTGAAAACCGCACATCGATATCTGTTACCGTTTCGGAGTTACGGGGTGTTTTTAAAAAATGTACAATTTTAACAAATCGCTATAACTTTTTTGCTATGGAAATTTTTGTGTTTTTAAGAAAACATTTTCAAAGCACCTTTTTACATAGAATTTAATGGTTTAAGTATATTTTTTTAAAAATTAATAATTCAACAATTATCAACAGAAAATTTGATTTTTTATATCGGACACCCTTTATATTTTTAATCCATTGCAAAGAATTTAAAATCACCTTTCTAAAAATATAGCATACTTGACATTTTGCTCGATTCCTCTTGGAGATATAGAATTTTTAAAAATTCGCCCACTTTGAATAAGTAGGCTTTGAACGGCGCCGGCCGTAATGCAAAAAAATTCTAGCTGTGAGCAGCAATTAAAACGAAAATAATATATATTTGCAATGCGAGATACAGAATTTTATACCAATTTAAACTATACTCAACAACATCAACACATTTAAACTATATCTATTAACAATAAAAATTAATAGCAAACCAAGACATGAGATTTTGCTACAGGTGTTGACATGTGCGTTCTGTTATGGACAGATGTTTGAACATTTCTCGCCGAATTCATTAACTCAGTAGGGATGAAAAATACCCTCGCATAACTCTTAAGTAATATAGATTTGAAAATAAGAACCGCAAAAAAATCCATAGGCACTAAGTCCGGCGGCCTCGATGGCCTACGGCTGGGATCTTGGTTAGCTATTCAATTATTCTCGAAATTGGCAATTGGCTGCAAAAATTTGCTGCTAACTTCAGCTTTCTGAGGCGGAGCCTCGTCTTGCTGGAAAAATGTCTTCTCGAGTTCCATTAGGGTCAGATAATCAATAAGGGGTCCAAAGCCTACTAGTTAAAACTGTCGAACTTTTAAAAATTCTGTATTTCGAATGGGACTATATCAAAATATCAAGTGTGCTATATTTTTGGAAAGATAATTTTAAGTTCTTTTCATTTATTTAAAAATATACAGGATGTCCCAAATAAAAAGTCAACTTTTCTGTTGATAACTCTTAAATTATTAATTTTTAAATTAAATTATTTTTAAAAAAATTATACTTAAACCATTAAATTCTACGTAAAAAGGTGCTTTGAAAATGTTTTTATAAAAATACAAAATTTTCCATGGCAAAAACGATGATATTTGATAAACACCCTGTAACTCATAAACGGTAACAGATATCGATATACGTTTTTGACGATCATGTTTTTGATAAAAATTGAGCTGCAGACACCGATATTAGTTTTCGTCTATCTCCTATATATGTTTTTTTCCAATTTTACTAGAATCGCCAAAAATGGCGGATGACGTAATTGGGAACCTGGCGTTAATTGGGTCACTGACCTTATAATCAGTTATACTAACCTAATTGCAACAGGTGTAAAAGATGCAATTGGGTATAAAATAATAAAACAATCATATTAGTTTAAATCCAACAATAATAAAGGATTTACTTGGGGTTGTTTAAACATTATTTGCTTGAATACATCGGTACAATACAATGCATTACTAAGCCAAAGTTTTTACATACATCACTTTTGGGTTTTCTTTTATCCAGTAGCATATAAAGAAACAATAAAATAATCACACGTTTTTGTTACAACC
>NW_022146710.1:0-66759 GCF_002938485.1 Sitophilus oryzae | reverse complement strand
AAAAATTGCCAACTAATGCCAACTAATGTCAAATAATACTAACTATTGCCAAATAATGCCATCTATTGCCAAATAATGCCCTCTATTGCCAAATAATGCCAACTACTGCCAATTAATTTCAGTAATTTCCATACTAATGCCAATAATGCCTATGACAATGCCAAACCGTACCGTGTAATTTCTGATGTAACAGTGGTCGCCATTTGGTTAGTTTTCTAGGTATGTAGTTAAAATTGATATTTGCTTATAAGGTACTATGCATATTTTGATGTTTACATTAACTAATCATTTCCACCACTAACATTAACTGTTTTGAGAAAACAAAATATTTAAATATTTTGTACGAATAAAACTACCTGTCAAAAAAATTTGTATAGTCTAAAAGTCAAATTTAGTGACTATCACAGCCACTGTAACATAAAGAGAAGACATATGGCTATCTATTTAAAAAATTAAATTTTTCAAGTGTCATATAATAATGGCGGTAGCTGTCATGGAATTGAGCGATTAAAAAATTATCATAAAACATTTTTTTCAAATGGAAACCTACTTTGTTTATTTCACTAGTGAAAAGCATTTTCAATTTGTTACTTTTTAACTGAACATGTTCCTATACCTCAAAAAAAATCGTTTTTAAGTTATTTAAGATTTAGTTTGAAAACGTACATTTTTCTTGATCTAGCTTCCTTTGACATTAAGTGTCAGTCAGATAATTTACTTCCATCGTCAGAAAACGAATTATTTGAATTTCCTATTTTATAAATACTGCTACTTAAGAGTTTGAAAGTTGAGTTTTTTTTAGAAAGTGTATTTATAAAAATATATCTCGTATTTTCGCTCTTTAGTGATATCTAATAGTTGATATTATTAATAATATACCGTATGATCAAAAAAAAACAGTGCAAAATTGGCCTCGAAATGATAATCGATAACATACTGATCTTTTAACAATAAGAGGGTACCATTTAAAAATCAAAAGTTGTAGTCATTTCCGGTTTAACAGGAAATGACTGAAAACAATTGAGTACGTCAATCAATCCCAATTTATGTTATACACTAATATACCAAATTTCGATTTTTTATCTGAAAAAACAAAAAAGTTATAAGGGTGAACCACTTTTGAGACGCACCCATCATATTGAACTGAACAGCTCTACCACCGTGTTATCGTGCATTTCTAAATATGTTTCTAATCAAATTATATAGTAACAATTATAGGATTAATATAGTAATAATTATAGTATATATTATATTAACAGGGTAAGAATAGTGTTCTAATAGCACTAATGTTAACTGCGACCTACACGTATCTAATCCACTTATTACCCCGTTAGAAACTCGATTTGATAACTTAAAATTTTCCCCATCAACTCTACAGTTCGCGCTCACTAACGGAATAATTTCCCGGTTCGTTTACTCTTATCTTCGAATTAAAACTACTAATGAGCATAAGAAACTTATTTAACGGTAACAAAGAAACAGTATTAAACTTTTAACTGGAACTAAAGTTTTCCATAATCGTATTCCGGCATTTTCGACATTTTAATAGAAACATAATAAGCCAGCCAACTTGGGCTCTAATTTGTCGTGAAAACTGGCTGGCTGCCGTTTCTATTTCGTTTCGAAATTCACAACGATGTTGTCCCACTCTGGGTGGAAAGAAAGCCAGCCAGAAACTTTAAATTGCAGAAACTAACTTTTGTTTCAGACTTAACAGACAGATTTTTTATTTCTAAAATTTCAAAATATATAATATAAAAGATATATATATATATATATATATATATATATATATATATATATATATATATATATATATATATATATATATATATATATATATATATATATATATATATATATATATATATTTTCTCCTTTCTTGGTATGAAGTTTTTTATTAATTGAAAATGGAAACTTTTTTATTATGATATACGTTCGCCTTACCTCATCATGAATTGGGCTTTCTCAGGCACTTATTTCTTGAAGCAGCCGCCTTGCTACCACCAGTCTATAGAAGAATGTAAGTGAATTCACTTACTGAATATATAGAAGAATGTAAGTGAATTCACTTACATTCTTCTATATAGACTGGTGGTAACAAGGCTGTGCGGCTTCAAGAATAAAGTGCCTGAGAAAGCCCATCATGATGAGGCAAAACGTCGCATAATAAAAAAGTTTCCGTTTTCAATTAATAAAAAAAAACCTTATACCCAAGAAAGGAGAAAAAAATATATATATATAAATTTCTAAAGGTTTAAGAAAAAGAAAAAAAAATAAACTCTTATACAAAAGATATTGTAATATGTTGATTATTTACTTGTTTTTTCCACATTTTGTCTTTCGTTTTTTCCTATCGTAAATTTAAAGTATCTTCTTTTATTACACCCCATTGTATTTACCCCTGAATTCTACATGCGGGGCTCTGTATTCGCTTGGTTATCCCTAGCGACTCGTGGGAACACTATGAGATCTAGTATTAAAAACACCACGGGTAAAGCTGTTGGGCAGCCCCCTAGCGATATTGGGAATATTATCGATAAAAGTTTCAAGGGACCAAATCCAAAGGAAACTACAAGAGAAGCGGCTGACACTGGCTTGAGATTATCCTCCACAAGTGGCACACAAGCTACCACCTTGTCCAGCGAGGGTCGGAAGCCTACCTCTAGACCCAATAAGCGACACAAACTACCGTTTCGTCTATCCGGCCTAGATCAACCAGGCGGGCTAGGCGATCCTCTGAGAATAGGTCTTAGCGGAGCAGAAGCACCGAGATATTTCGATTGCTCCGCGAAGGACTTGCTCCAGAGGAAGCAAAAGGGAAAACACTCCTCTGAAAAGGGGAAGAAACCAAGAAGCAGCCTGACTCATCTCCATCAAAAGGCAAGAGAGGGAGCAAGAATCTCTCACTTCTTCTCTCCGACAGGAGAGAAAAAGCCAGGATGGAAAGCCGTCCGACGTCAGGGAGGCAAGCAGGACGTATCACCAGCTTTGCCGCTATTGCTGGAGAAGGGAAAATGGCGGTGCTACCAAAAGATTTCCCAGAGGTTGCTCTGACCACCGACCAGCAAACGTCTCTAAAAGAGGCTATACTGGACGAAGTAGTGGTGATCGTATCGCAACACAACGATCTAAAAAATGTGGGTCAGCTGCGTTTTGCGGGGATACATTTTCGGGTGAGCATAATCCTTATAGATTGTGTATCTCAAGAATCGGCGAATTGGTTGTTGGAAATCGCACCTTAAAAATTGGCAAGGGTCGAAACTGTTTGCAGTGAAGAGAGAAAACATCCCTAAAGGGTCTTTCTGCCGAGGAGCAAGGAGAATGACACCACCTATCTTAGCAGATCTGATATACAGAATTAAATCTCTCAAATCGCAATAGACAAATCACATAGAGAAAAGGACTGACGAAAGATGGACTACCAGAAGGACACAGTAGCATGGACCAACAAAAAAACCCAGAAGACGTTTTAATATTAGATGGGACTTGGACATTAGAAAACAAGCAAGTATAAAACAAAAAAGAATTTGCAAGGAAAGCAGTAATTAACGATTAGGATAAATTAATAAAAAAATATTAATAAGGATGACTGCTAATTTAAAAAAAAGCACGCATTAGAATATGTTGTCTTCAGAAAAAGAACTATATGCTCACCAAACATGATTTTGGAGCATACCGACAAGGAAAAAATGGGAAAGCAACCTAGTAGTGAATACTCCAGAGAAAGCAGGAGGCGCAGGTATGGACATCTTTTCAGAGGAACTAGACATCCGACGATATATAAGGCTATCGGATGGCTGCAATGTTCTACAAGCAGATTAGTTATAAAGGAAGAGAACAGTTGTATACGAGGAAAAATCACTGATAGACCAATAGGAGATATCGTGATATACCCTGACAGTTTGGACGCTCTAAGAAGCATCACTATGCAATCAATGAGATCGAAAACTGTGATGAAAACCGAAGAGCACTGACTTGGCTGCATCAAGGCGGGGCAACTCTGTGCGGGGTGCCGCCACAGCAATGTGGTGGACAACCAGGAAGCGGACAGACCCGCCAAAGAAGGGACCAGGAGAGACGAAGACAAGCTGCAAGAGAAGTGGCAACACCCTAAGGTCTGCGCTACAGCTTATAAACTGTGGCGAATGGTAGATAGTAAAAGGACAAAACGACTGCTAGAGTATAAAAAGAACCTACTGCGCATAATAGTGGGTTGCGTCAGTGGAAAATGCCCCACGGGGGTAAACCTCGTTAGATGGAAGATTTCCACGACGACTACTGCAGCGAATGGCGAGGGGAAGAAGAAACCATGAAGCACCTGCTGTGTCAATGTCCGGGACTGGGAAACTGACGGTGAGGCTAAAAAAACATAGTTTACGTTTTTTTTAACAAGATTAGAGAAAGCAGCAGAAGCCAACATCAGCCACATCAGAATCCAAACAGAATCCCAAACCCCAGTAACCTAACCTAACCTATATTTATGTTGTCCTCAAAATTCAATTTAAAAAAAAAATAAAGATCTCTTGTAGTAAATTAATTTGTCATATCAGTAGTGAAACTGTATGTTATGATTGTCACTATTAAAATATGTACTTAAAAGATTATTAAAAACTTATTTTTTTATCTAATGTCTCCAGAACAACTTCGACACAACTTGTTTGTATATTTAAATTAATCCATTTCCATGCATCAACATAAGACACATTCGTATTATATTCCTTTCATCTCGATGTATGCTATTCTCGAGATATTTCCGCATCTCGGGTCGCGAACAAACAGACAAATAATGCTCAATACGTGGAAAATAACATCCGCCAGCTTTGATGTGCTACGTATTATAATGAGAAGCCCTCTAAGGCGCTAGATTATCAGGTAAGTGCGGTCCCCTTTCTCAACAGAAAGAATGTTATTCTTGGGGAATTTCCGCATTTTTATGCTGATTCTTTTCCTTTGAGTCGAAGTTTAAATGAAACAATAATAAAAGAAAAGTAAAAGAAGGTTTTTTTGAGACGTCTCCCTTGTGTTTCTTAGGTGACGCATTTTATCTCGTTATTTCAAATAAGGGAGTGTTAATGACATTTGGAAGGTTTGAGTTTATTCTTTAAAAAAAATTTGAATTAATCTTGGATATTATTTTATCCCTTTTCACCTTATTTGTCCTTATTATTAATTAATTAATTTCTAGATCCACAATAGGATCCTAAGTTTATCACACAATAAACCTACGTTTTTAATTTTTAAACATGTTTCTTAATAGGAAAGAAGTTTTTGCTTGAGTAAATGTCCATTAACAATATAATAAAGAAAATATGACAAATTTTGTCCTAAGATTATATGCTATGAAATTATATGGTTCATATTAAAGTAGTATAGTTAGTTGACCAATTTAAGCAACTTTGTATCTTTGGTAATAAAAAACAAGTAAAAAAAGTTTTCGAAAGTGGATAATAATTTAGTTGAATTAAACTCAAAAGCTTACTATAAAAGCTCTAAA
This sequence comes from Sitophilus oryzae, assembly GCF_002938485.1. Taxonomy (NCBI): domain Eukaryota; kingdom Metazoa; phylum Arthropoda; class Insecta; order Coleoptera; family Curculionidae; genus Sitophilus; species Sitophilus oryzae. Next base: position 61,262 of record NW_022146710.1, on the reverse strand, counting down.
CTTTTTATGAGACTTTTATACTCTCTAGAAAATTAACAAAGATTTAGATACGAATTTTTTTTTTCAGTGTCAGAAGTAGTGATCAAATAATGCCTTATTAAAATATCGTAAAACCTAGCTTCGTATAAATTATAGTTATTATGTGATATCATCATTATGTGATCATTTGGCCGTATGCTAATGTACAGTTTTTCACAACCAAACTGACACGCGAGATGCTTTATTTTACTTAAACTTTGTCCATATTTGAACCTTCATTGGTATCGTATATTCTTTGTATATTCAGAACTTTTACAAAATATTCATGTATACAAAATAAAAAACGTGTATAAATATATAGTGATATATATATAGACTGATCAAAATCCTGCCGACTGCGCCATATTGATAGAATAAAATAGGTCGTTTAACTTTTTGTACAAAGTAGACCCGTCCAGATTAGCCTTAGCAGCAAATTGGAGACGCTAACTTAACTTTATGATTAATAAAACTATTAAACTTTAATAATGTTTAAAAAAATATGATTTAGTAGGGACAATATACAGCTCAGGATGTGTACGACCAGAAATCAGCAGAAGAACTAAGTTAGTATGGAGTACATATGGATACTCAATCATATTCAAATCGAGAATGAAACTTTATCTAAAGAAGAAAACATGCGGCCAATGTGTAACCTATGCATGTGAAACCCTTGAAATGGACATTATAAGGAAACTTAAGGTCGCGTAAAGCCTAATGGAACGAAATATGGGAATAACCTAGAAAAGCCATAAAAAATAGAGTGGATACGAGAAAAGACCCAGGTAATATATGTCATCCACAGAATCAAAGTCATCAAGCGGCAAATCTAAATATGTAAGAGAAAGTATATCATAATTGGAAATAGCTGAATAAGTTGAAAATGATGATGATAATTTTGTAAGTATGTAATGAAACTGCAAAATACTATTTATTATAAGTACCATAAAAATAATTTGAATCCATTGTAAATAAATATAAGGCATTTCACTCTTTATACCATTTGTTACAATAGTACCTGTGACTAATGTTATTAATTTAAAAATGTATGATCAAAAATAAAAGTCTTTGTATAACCAATTATCGATAAAGCTTAAGCACACCGCAAACTGCTGGTTACAATTTCAATCTTAATTTTTTCAAGTGTGTAATTCTAGTATAACTGCTAAATCTTATTCTATCCGCCCTTGACGTAATATTTAGTGTAAAATAATAGTTTTCAGTCACGAGATAGCGTTTAAGTCAACGTCTGATCGCGATCTCGAATTTAAAATAATTGCAGCATAAAGGTATAAATAAACCAGACAGAAAACAAAATGTTTACCTTTGATTATTGAAAATAAAACTAAAAGTCGTGACTCGAGACCCAGGGTTGTATTTAAGCAATTTAGAAGACATAAAATTTTATTAGTTTGTTAAGGGTTAGTCGTCTGTTTGTTTTATGCTTGTTCTTTACCATATTACTAGTTAAGAATACAGTTATAAGCAATGATAGCACATAATTCAATGACTCAATTCAAGATGTACCATCTTCTAAAAGGGATTATAGTGAAAATCTCAAATAATAAAACCGAACATCTAGTACTTCAATATTCTAATTACCCCAGTCAAATTAGTTAAAAAAGGCCCATCGGTCGAAAAAATTCCCACAGTTTTGAAAATGGTTTTAAACGATTCCTCTAGACCTAGGCTGATATGTGTATTCAAAAGTCCCCGAAGATAGACGATGAGCTCGAGGAGTGGGGGAGGAGTCAATTTTTTTACTTTTTTGCTTATATCTCGGAAACTACGACATCTACCGAAAAACGCTCTATACAGGGGGGTCCGAACTGTATTCCGGGAACTTCGGCAGCATGTTCTGCAGAAAAAAATAAGTAAAACAGTTCGTATATCCTGAAATGTATGTTCTGAGTTATGTTCTGAAATGTATGTTCTAAGTATGTCCTGAAATGCTTAGTTTCGGAGATACAGGGTGTAGAAGTTTCATTTTTATTTCGATTTTTTCCAAATAATTTCTGCAGTAACGTCAATATTTGGATGAAAATTGGTGTCTGGGAGTTTTTTGACATGAGAAATTTGATTTTGATGTTAATATTACTCCTACTAGTAGAGGGCGCCACTTACATATTTTTTAACTGGTTTGAAGAGTAATAACTTTTCGTCCGTACCTGTATAAAACTACTGAGTAAAAAAATATATACATTTACAATGTTTTACGTAAAAAAGGTCTCTTGGTAAGAATCGCTACGAGTAATGGTTTTCGAGATAGTTGGAATTGAAATTATCAATACCTGTCATCATTGACATAAATTAAACATGTTTACTAAATAGTTATTAGACTGAGATCATAAATTTGAAGTGTTTTTGTACCAAAAGTTCAACAAAAACTGTTTTATCATCATTTTTTGCAGAAAAATATATGATTAATTTAAAAAAAATAAGCATTTTAGGACATAGGTACACTTTAAACGAACTTTTTACCTATTTTTATCTGCAGAATATGCTGCCGAAGTTTCCGGAATACAATTCGACCACCCTGTATTTGGTTTGAAAGCGAAAGTTTTTAAGAATGTTTCAAATTTTATGCAAAGAAAATTAGATTTTAATTTCAACAAGGAAAACATTGTCGTAGTTTGTACGCAGACCGTTATTACGGCGCCTGTTCCGAAACATTTTGATTATTATTTCGCAGTTAACTTTATTTTGATATGAAAACTTCACGACGTCGGAACCTCTGTGAGCACAGGTATGCAAGTCTTATAATACAACTTCTAAACTCCTTTCAAGCGAAAATGTAAATATGCTAAGGGGAATAAGAGAATTAATTTATTTTCAAAATGAATCCTCTAATAACATCTTAAATTGAAAAGCGGTGTATAATTTATATGCAGAGAAGTAATTTTTCATTTTCGTTTGATTGTTTTTGATAAAACTAAATACATGTAATGTTATGTTCCAGCGAAACAATTATTTTAGTAATAATTATAAACCCAATGCATATTTATCTACAAGTGTATCTTCTAACTTTACATTTTAATTAAATGTAATTTTCATTAGTAGGGATCCACCGAAACAATAAACCAACCCACTTAATTGTATTAGATGGCAGGCTGCTGTATAATGTATAATCACTAAAATTATTAATATAGATAACTAAGTAAACTATAAATAATTAAAGAAATTATAAACATACATAATATATTTGTACAAGTGTTATAATCATCGTACTTGTTAATAACTAATATATCCATGTAAAGATCTTCACATTATTATATGTGAATTTTAATGGCAGTCAATTATTATTCTACTGAAATCCTAATAATTTGAAAATTAATATAAGTATATTTACTTAGATTGATTTATATACAAATTATTAGGGTTGCAGTTGAATAATAATTTACTGGGATCGAAATCTTAAACATACTGGATTTATTTATAATTTTTATATTCATCTGTAATAATTATTATTATTCGTCGTTGAAAAATAATTGTTGATTAAGAATTTTCAGTATAATATAAATTTATATAACATTACTGATATGTAATTTTAAGTTAAGTTGTGACACTAAGTTGGAACACGGTACACACAAACATGTGTAAACACAGACAAATGAGTCTTTTCAATGTTATAAATAATGTAAATTTATATCTGCCTTTTAGATACTTTCAATAACCAAAATTAGTATGAATAAATGGAAATATTTAGTAGAATAGAGTACTTTATTTGAAAGTTTCGAAAAAATATTGTAATATACCTACTTTATACTACTGTAGATTTTCGATATACAGTATTGGCCAAAAGTGGATGAACCAATACCAATAATTGAGAAGAAAATCAGATTTGAGGTGTTAAATTACAAAATTATTTTATGTACCTTTGTATGTTAAAAGATTAATACATTCTGACCAAAATACTACAAACAAATATAAATTCTTCTGTTAGTCTTATCAGTTATAGATAAGACTTTTTTGGCAAGTGTTGCTTTTTTGCCTTGGACAAAAGTAGATGAACCAAAAGCTTTTATGAACATTTGAGCTCTTGCGATATATCATGCCACGTGGAATTAACTTGTATGCAGATCTTAAGTTGCGAGTAGTGAATGCTTTTAAGGATGGTTTGAAGCAATCGGAAATCGCTAAGTAATTACGCATTGGAAAATCAGCGGCACATTATATTTTAAAGAGATATAATGAGAGAGGATTATTAGTCTCTAAAAAAAGAAAACCAGGACGACCTAAAAAAGTTGGTCCCAATGTGATAAAAGCCATAAAACGAATTTCTTCACAAGAACCATTTTTGCCGTCAACGAAGATAAAAGCAAAACTTGAAGAAATGGGTTATCCACCAGTGAGTACAAGGACGATCCGACGTAAACTAGTTGACTAAAAGTTGTTTTCCCGAAGACCCGCCAAGAAACCACTGCTATCAAAAAAAAATTGGAAGGCCCGATTAGTATTTGCCAAGGAACATCAAAACTAGACTGTGGCACAATGGAAAAAAGTTTGTTTTAGTGATGATTTAATTTGGTGTCATCAGATGGAATTCAAGATGTAAGAAGACCACCAACACACGATTGCTACATAAAATTGAGGGCACAATGGATCGGTTTGGCTACAGAGACATTTTACAAAAAAAAAAAAAAAAAAAAAAAAATTGGAGGAAAAAATGCCCAGTTGTACACTACTTCCAACATGATAACGACCCGAAACATGCCTCACAATTGGTTAAAAGGTTTTTAGAATATGAAATGGTGACTGTTCTCAAATGGCCATTGCAATCCCCAGACCTGAATCCATTAGAAAATTTATGGGAAATTTTGGATCAACACATTAGGACCAAATTCAACAAAAATAAGCAAGAATTATTTGCAGGCTTTGAAGAAACTCGATTTTTCAATAATTGGAAAATCTCCTGGGATCTATGCCTAAGCGATATCTGAAAGTAATTAAGAATATGGGTTATTACACTAAGTACTATTAAATTATACATAATGTTAATTTTTCAGTTTGTTGTTTAACATAAGATTTTTTTATAAATATATATTTGTTTTTTTTTTTTTTTTTTTTTTTTTTTTAATTTACTAAAATGTTTTTTTGCTGCCTTATTAAAGCAAATTTTAAAAAGCAATGGGCCATTTATTTTTATAGCACTTACACTAGACTTCAAAAGTAAATATAGCTCAAATCTTAATTTTAAACATATTAGGAAAAACCCATTATTTTAACAAAGTTCATCTACTTATGGTCAATACTGTACTATATACTAGAAAATTAGATCAAAATTTGACTTACTATATCCTAGAAGTCAGTATACTAACGGTACGTTCGTTAGTTAGGGTAGTACTATGTTTCCACCTCCCAACATTATCTCGGGACGGTAAATCTTAGGAACTAATTTTTGTGTTATTTTTTTTTTTTTTTTTTTTTTTTGCATAATTTTTTTCAACAAAACCAAAACTGCCATGAGAAATATTAAACTTACAAAAAGTATTATTGTTACAGCCGTCGATTTATCCGCTTGTTACTTGCGTAGTACAGATAAAAGCGTTTAAAAGGCCGAAATAAATCCGCCAAATCAACAACAACAGGCAGAGATTTGCCGTTGTGTATTTGACGTTTGCGGTTGAGGGAATTTAGGCAATAAACAGCTAACTCTATTATTAAATCTTAACCAAAATTTAGGTGTAAATTTAATTAAGTTTGCAATATCTGCTAACAATTCACAAACCTCCCACAGCGATTCAACTTTAATGATTAAAACTCGTAATTTAGGTCATACATTCATGTAAAATACATTGTAAATAAAGGAATTAAAAAAAAAAATGGTTTTTTTTTTAAATTTGTCAAATTTATATAAAAAATGTTTAGAATTTTTCAAAAAGATTATTTAATAATTATCTGTAGGTAATATATCGGTGGATACGACGTAGTGAGATGTAGGGTAGGCAAAGAAAAAGCCGGGAAGATCTCCAAAAAAATGGAAAGAGAGTTTGGGGCCCATTCAAATAAGTAGAAGAAGAAAGAAGGAGAAGAAGAAGCAATAATAATATAACAAGACTACTATCAGACATCGTCATCAAGAATAGCGAATTACAAATTCCATTTATAAACTACGACTATACACCAAGAGTAATAATTCACTATTAGCAATTTCTGGGTCTATCGATCTATCTTTACATTTCTATATCACAACGACATAATTTCAGGCGAAATTAATTAATGAGGAAAACGATTCGAATAAAGTAAATAAGAAAATTATCGAACTTCGTTTGATTTCCCGTCGAACGAAGTAGAACTATTTAATAGGAATATTGGCTTTGGCCGACGGCGTCCTATCTATCGAATACATTATAAAATTCTAATCCAAAATTTCTAACAGACAAACGATTCCAATTATCGTGAAAAAATTTTAATCATTCCATTCGGAAATGATTACGTCTTAATAGCTTGCCATCTATTCGATCTTCATTGAATATTTAAAAATTGACTTTCGTTTTTTCCTAATTAAGCAGAGCGATGCTTTTTAAACTAGACGGTTTTAATTGATGAATGCTAAGATAAAATCTCTTCGAATGGAACCCGATATATCAAAGCAATATTATTTAAAAGCTCTGCTTTCTCATATATTAAGAGTTTATTAACTTTAGTTTAGTTAAAAATTAATAATTAATATTTATCATTTAAAAATTGAACTTCGGGATTTTTTAAATGAAATAAGGATGTATATCCAGAGATATGGGAATATTCTTGATGTATCCGGTAATTAGCTTTATTTTTAATTCAGTTTTGAAAATTCAATATATGAATAATAAATTTTTATATTTAAAATATGCGTTTTTTTATGAAAAATGTTGTTGTTCTGTATAAAAATCGTTTCTCAAGAAAGTACTTATAGTAGAAGGTTCGTTAGCTGCAGAATGATGATAATGATGAATAAGAACAAAGACATTGAGGCTAGGCAAATTCGCTTCATTTTTGTTAAAAATATATTAGTGACATTCGATGACCTGATGGTCTCTGTATTTCTCACTGATTTAAAGTATGTTTATTGTAAAGTTGTATTTTACTCAAACATTTTTAATGATCAACATTTTGGCATCCATATATATACAGGCTGAGTTTCCTACGATGCGAAGTTCTCTATGGGTATCTCGGAACTACTGGAGAGAGAGAGTCGGTTAAATGGGGAAAGATTTGCAGTTTTGTGTGGTCATAAATATGCGCCTTTTCAGATTATTGAAAAAGTTCATGGCCTTACTAGATACTTCGAAAAAAAACAAATTTGGCTATTTTAAAAATTGTCCCTAATTCCATTATAATCTATTTAGACAAAAAGTTTTCAAAAAAGGTAGATAATCACATCCCGAATGAGATTGTGTTCTCCGACTTTTTCTTGTAAAGCCTGTCATTTTGACATATGACACAAACATATGTTTTATTAAAATGGAAACCTATAGTTGGCCATGCTTTCATAAAAAGCGCCATTTTTTAAGCTTTCAGCGATATAAAGAATACTAAAAAAAAACCATAAAAAAAAAAAAAAAAAAAAAAAAAACAAAAAAAAATAACATTTTTTTTTTTTTTTTAAATGTCTATTTCTAAAAATTATGAGTTATAGCCAATTTTTATTTCATTGAATATATTTCACTTAGTTACGCCATGGAACACTGTTCAATCGGTTTGTTGCTCTCAGAAACTATATGAAATTGTCAACATCTAATCTTTCGTAAATTAAAATAAACCAAAAATTGTAAAATAAGACTTTTTCAAAATGAAGAACGCGTGTAGGATTATTGGTTAAACTTTTCTTGGCCATACCTTTTCGATACGGTTGGTTTAATAGAGTTGGTTCAAACTGACTTTTCATTATGACACACTAACCCCCCCCACAATGAAAGAAATTAAAAATTATTTATTCATAATTATGTAGACTCAGGGATAGAAAGAGGTGGACAATTGCATTGGTCTCCTCGGTCACTTGAACCTATTCCATTTTTAGATTTTTTTTTATGCGGTATGGTAACAACAAGGTTTACAAAAGAAAACTTATGAATTGAGAGAAGGCACTCGAAGAGGCGAAACAGGAGAAGTTTAATTAAGTTCGACCGGTCGTTCTGTGAGAATAGCTAGAAATTCAGTTTTTAAAAAGATGCATTTATGTACTCAAAACAATTTGCTGCCATTTTCCTCGCAAAATTTCTAAAAAATTAACTACGTAGTGATATTATTTTTTTAAGTTTAGTTTGTGTTAATGCATAATTGTAAAGAGCCGTTTAATTTAATATATTTTGTCTTTTATAAGTTATAAATCATAACAAAATTGAACACTATTGGAAAAACCGTTCTTCTAAAAAACGTAAGTAAACTTTCACCGGTTCAAGTATCCTCGAAACTGTATGCCCAAGAAAATTTGAACCAATATCCTACACGTACTTTTCTTCATTTGAAAAAATTTTATTTACAATTTTTGTTTATTTTAATTTACAAATATCGGATGTGACAATTTCACATTGCTGAGAGCAACGACGATTGAATTTGTGTCCATGGCTAAACTAAGTGAAATTAATCAAGAAAGATAAGGAATTGGTTATAACTCAGTAATTTTGGAAAAGAAACATATTATAGCTTATATCGCTGAAAAGCTTAAAAAATGGCACTTTTTATGAAGTCATGGCCAACTATGGTTTCCATTTAAAAAAACATATGTTTGTGGCATAAGTCAAAAATGACAGGCTTTAGAAAAAATCGGAGAAGACAAATTCATTAGGAATGTGATTATCTACAACTTTTATCTGAACACTTTTTGTCTAAAATAGATTATACTGGAATTAGGGACAATTTTTAAAATAGCCAAAATTTGTTTTTTTTTCGAAGTATATAGTAAGCCATGAACTTTTTCAAAAATCTGAAAAGCGCATTTTTATGACCCCACAGAACTGCAATTCTTTCCCCATTTAACCGACTCTCTATCTCCAGTAGTTTCCGAGATGCCCATAGAGAACATCGTAGGAAACTCACCCTGTATGTCGTTTAGCCTAAGTTATAATCTAGCTCAAACTGAGTAGCTCACACTAATAATATATCATCAAAGTGATAAATTATATCAATAATAATTATGAATAATTTGATATCTCGAACTACATAATTTGTAATTAACAAAATGCATCTTTAACCATAATATAATATTACTAATTATTCGTATTAATAATATAATATTAAACTCGAAAATAGTTTAATTGAATATTATCAATAATGATAATATTCAATTAAAGGTAATAAGGTGACTATTTAATATACAGTTAATTTATAATATAACTATTTTAATAGGCACGGAAATAACCCTGCTTTTTTTAACAATTTATTAAACATTTAAATCAAGTACTTTTTTTTATCTTTTTTTAACAAAAAAACTGATGCAGCTGTAAAGGAATCTGTTTATTTGTTTTTAATAAAAAGATTCACATATGTCTGAGAATTTCAGAAGGTAACATATTGTTACAGTAGCTATCATGAGAACATGGAAAGCCTCAACGTATGCATTTGTTTTCTTAAGACATTCTCTTGTTGATGTACAAATGTTTTTATATATTCAATATATGTTATGTTGGTACCGTATATTTTCATTTGGAAAATATATGGCACATCCATACATATAGTTCAATCAAATCAACTTTTACTCACGTGATTAAGCTTGACTGGCAGAGCGTTGCCCACTTTTACATATTTTCTTTTAATCAAAATATTTTAGGAAACAAAAATTAATTAATTATAAATTTATAAAGAGTTACTATTTACTTCAACAAAACTCATCTTGTTAACAGCACTTAAAGGGGTATAAAGGATCATTACTACAGCTTCCCCGTTCAAAATATTCTAATAAAGTTGCGATGAGTATTTTTTTACGGCTATTAAGCTATTTTGTACACTTCGCACTAAAAGAGGTTCTAAAAAGAACAATATTTGACTGCAACATAATTCATTCAAACCAAAACTCGTAAAACAAAAATTAAATGTCAAGGCGAATGACAATGTCAGGAAATAAACCCCATAGGGGATAAAAAAATTTATCTAGTTCTGTTTGAATATCCATTTTATTATCCATTTGAATAAGAATTGTTAAAGCTGAAAAAAAATAATAATAAAAAAAGAATTAATAATTTGCAATCCGATTCAAAAATGCTTTATATATTGAATAAAAAAGTTAACGGCAAGCCAAATATCTCATTATCGTTACGCGAATGGACGAAGTTGCTAAAGGAAAAAATAAAACAGTACTTAATAATAAAAGTACAAATTTTATAATCCATTTGGAGTATCGAACGTTCCGATCTCACCCTCGTAGCGCGAAGGGTTTCCGATTGGTTCCCCTTAGAGCCCTTAACAGATTTTGATAATTTTGGTGATAGCATTGATTTTTTATCCGATCAACTTCGCTGCGAATTTCTATTTAAAGGAATTTTCTGTACAAAATCAAAGAGTAATGTACAAAACAATATTTATTTGTGTAATTATACAGGGTGATATTGAAATTCGAGCAGAGATGTCATAGTTTTTATAGAATCAATGTGAAACTTATTTGATTATTTCAGCAGATTTAACATTTTAGTTTAACTAAAAGTGATAGTCAATTGCAAGTTTAAAGCTTAAATTTATATTTTTTAAAATATGTCATAAGTTAATATTATTGTTAGTGATGGGAACTATCGAATGAATTAGACTATCGAATGGTTACTGAATGAATGATTTCAACTATCGAATGGTTTTATTCGAATAAAATCATTCATTCATTTGTATACTAAAGCATATGTGACAACCTCGCCGTGCGACTAAATGGTTATCGTTGAGCCACGACTATCGAATGCTTTTGATAAATGAAATTTAGTATTCGTTTGATTTTTGTATGCGTCAGTGCATTATTAGTTCTTCCAAATTTTTATAACTTCGCCTTATAAATACTGTGCTATTTTTGCGTTTATTAAAATATTTAAAATACCAAAATAGTAGTTTTTTTTTTAATTGACGATTGTGTGCTTGTGCAGGTGGTCAAAATTTTTCCGAAAATTTGTGTGATTTTCCATAGTCCGATCTTTCAATTATTTAAGTTTATATGGTATATGGTCTATTTTTTAATGGGAAATTTTGAGAAGTAGCAATTTTTAAGAGAGATGAGATGAACTTACAATTAATTTTAAAAATACATATTTGTATTTTAGATGTTTTAATAATAAAATACTAATATTTCAACGATGTTTCACAAGGAACCAACCACAGCTTCAGTACAATTTAATATGAATTAGTTGAACTTAATAATCATATTTAAGTAATGTGGTTAAGTAAATGGGGGGTGGGGGGTTATCGAACTCGAACTATGGTGTGAGAAAATTAAATTGTTAAAAGTTTTACAAGTGCCAATTTAAAAAAAAAAGTTAACGATGTTCGTATTTTGTTGAGATTGTTTATGCTAATTCTCTTACATGTAGTTTTTTCCAGAAGAAATATTTTATTTATTTTTTAAAGTAAATACTTAAAAAAAAATATTAAATGATTTTAAATTTTGTTGTTAATAGGTACAACAATTTTATTTATTACTGTTATTATTATTTTTTTAAATAAACCAGTCTTTGTTTTAAAATATTAAAAATAATTTTCCTACATCCAAAATAAAAAGTATTATTGCAGCGTAACAACAGAATATTAATAAAAAAAATGCAAAATATATAGACATACAATCCCTAACTAACTAAAGCCAAAAAACAATATTCTTTGCTAATATCAACTAATACCAATATATGGCAACAGCGCCCTTCATAATGTATTTTCTGTGTAAATACTAACACCTAAATAAAAAAAATAATGTGTCTTATCTTTACTCCGCAAAATCAAAGATGCCGGCTTCTTTTCATAGCATTGCCACCGACCGCTGTCCGGTTTCTCGAAAAGAAACCTACGTCGCGGGGCGACAACTAAAATCCAGTTAATATTTTATTATAATCGATCCTGACGAATAAATTGAATTTTATAAATGAATGAATTTTATAAATGAATGGTTTTGCTGCCGAATTACTAGAATACAATATTTCAAGGCAGATGACGCATCTATTCGATAATTTTTATTCGAATAGTTTTCAACGAATGTTTTCTTACTAGCTATCGAATTATTCGAATGAATTGCAACTATCGAATGTTTCGATAGTATTCATTCGATAGTTCCCACTACTAATTATTGTTGAAAATGGTGGCACAAAGCAGAGCTACCAAGTCTTAAGCGCTTTTTGTTGGTTTAGCAATTTTGTTTGCAAGTAAAGCAAGTAAGCATCATTAAGAAGAGTAGTCATTAAGGCACTTTGGACAGACAAGCGGCCGATATACAGGGTGTTTCAAAAACATGCGCCATCTCTCGTGGGAATATTCCTAACGTAAAAATAAGATTTATTTTTCATATCAACATAGGTCTGATTCTGCTTTGTTTCCTAGCTACACTGTGTTAATATCTTAATAATTTTTCGATTTATTATACTTTTCTTCCAAGTACTTTTAGCGTTTCGAATGAAATTTTGAGGGTAAAAGTTACTATAAATGCGACATATTTTAAGGCTAAAAAAGTGTCGCCATATTCACCAGGGACGTGCATATGGGTTATCACTGGAATATTTTTCTAAAAAAAGCATGTACGCCACTGACTATTATTCTTTTGTTACCGAAATAGTGTAAGCAGTTTAATGCCGATTAAAAGTTTTCTCTTAATATTTTGTCGATTTCGGCCTCCAAGTCTTAATAGCAACCTTTAAAAAAATTCTTCATTTACTTGAAAAAATTTTGAATAAGTACTCATTGATTTCTCATCAAAAAATATGAAAAAAAGTTCCTATAAAGATGTGTATGGAAATGCATAGTTTTAGAGTTACAGGACGTTAAAACTTTTTAAAATTATGTTTTTTGTAGTTATCTTAAATCCCATAATTTTATTATTTGAAATTGTCGTATGTTGGAATAATAGTAATAATAACTAATAGTAATAATATTTAATAATGAATTAGGTAAAATATATAATTTATTAATTTCATTTTTTTTTATTTTATTAATTGTGATTAATAAAATTGCCTTTCTCTCATCCAGGAGGCCGAATTCGGCAAAATATCAAGGGATAACTTTTAATTGGCATTAAACGGCCTATACAATTTTGATAATAAAAGAAAAAAAGTCAGTGGCGCACACGTTTTACATGTTTTATATAATATAGCGACAAATACGGCGACGTTTGAACCTGACAGAACTTTGCAGTAAACAATGCATAAACAGTGCCTTAGAAACCGATTACCAGAACATTTTAAAAAATGTTTAAAAAATAATAATATTAGCATGAAAATCTCAAATTATCCGCTTTCATAAAAAATCTTGTATGAAATTCGTTGCGAAAAAAGTGTTTTAAGCACTCGACGCATTGTCCAACTCATTTTGCGTCCCGTGTTTAAAACACATTCATTGCGCAACTTGTAACATAAATAATAGCTATTCATCGATAGATCGCGTTGTGAAACCATAATGTGTAAACAATCTCTGATATAGATATTATATAGCTCTTTAGAAACTTCTAATGCACGTTCTCCCTGGGACACCCTGTATGTCGATGCGTCGACGCCCAAATTTGGTTAGAATCCAGACGGAAACCAGATTATCAGAGGCTTTTTCTCGTGAGGAAATTTACATTTAGACGTTTAGAGAGATATACTCCCTGAAACGATAAGCAATTTTTGCAGAATACGCAAATTTATTTTCGACTAAAAAAACACTGGCAAACTCGTTTTCGTTTGGATTCTATCTCAGTGGCGCTTCACAAAAAATAACCATTTTTTTGTCATTTCTGTTTCAATGGCAAAATATCCAGTTTTTTAAAACAAGCTGCTTTTTACTGAAGCTACTGCATTTTTTTAACGTTTTAATATTAAGATACACAGTGTATTAGCACAGATTAGGTATACTATATGTATACAGATAAAAATCTTATCCCTAATTCGTGGTACGAAAATTATTTTTTATGACGATGTGCAAACGAGTAAAATTTCTTGTGCGCAAAAATAAACTCGCGTAAAATAACAATAAACAGCGTAATAGAGGGATATTAATAAGGGTGATATTTCCTTTACGTGAGGTGGTATTAACTCTCTTCATTTATAGTTATCGGATCGGAAAGAATTCTGTTCTCGTCGCGTCCGCTATTTAAACTTAACCTAACTTTGAATTTAAAACTTTGAAATTGTTTTGTTAACTAGGTATTTTAAAACTAAAGGGCTAAAGTGTGCTTATTTCCAGTGCTTCATTGTTCAACGTCTGACAGTGGGTTTAGGACAACAAGCAACAAATTCTCTTAGAAGGGCTAAGTCGTCATCTGCTGTAAACCTAAGCCTCTTTATAGGTTCTTTAATAATGGAAGAGGTGGAATCCATATGTTGGGCCATATTTATTTAATTAAAACTTATCCCAGCTACTTAAATATAAAATTACCTAATAAAACTAAAAGTAATAATTCAAAACAATTCAAACATAACCTAAAATAAAAGATCTCGCCGCTCGCCGGCCCATTGATTGTCAAATGTACCCCGCACATGCCCATTTAAGCAATTTTTGAACGTTATTTAGAAATAACGCTTGATGTAATTGATCCGCAAATTACGTCAGGCGGTAACGTTATTAGCGATGTTATTAGCGGGCGTTGCGTTAAAAATTGACTCGCGCATATCGTAACTAAATACTGCATGACGCTATTCGGTTTTCCGATATCTCTCTAATAACTGTGCCGGTCAGGCGCTGTGCACAATTTAGGGGCCATAAGTGGGCGTGCTATGTGCGCCCACACCCGAAAATTGGAACCACGAAAAACTACAAAGAAAAAACAAAGTTTATAATCTGTATGATCTGTGGTATTAGTGACGATATACCAGCCTCCTCAGAAATGAGCCCGTCACAAATGTTTATACACCTAAATTATTTAATATTATATTTATTTATTTTTTCATACAACCAACAAAGTTTGAACTAATTAATACTAAACCTACCTTCACTTTGAACTGAATTATTAGATAATGATATGCAAACTAGGTATGGCGCAATATAATTTTCCTCTCAAAGATCCAAAATTACAAACACAAAATCAAGCCGCGTTAAGTTTACCGATCCCCTTCAATATATTACAACAACGCATTAATGTACAAATTAATTAACGATATCTGGATTCAAGAGACAATGCCTTGCGGATCTAACTTTCGTATTATATACTCGGGACACAATAAAGGTGATAAACTAATTGTACAGATGACAAAGAGATTATGCCATTGTGCTCGGCAATAAGATGCACCGTAACAAACTTTGTTCTTGTCTATTAACACGTTCTAGCGGTTTGATGTAAATTACTCATGCTGTGTTCTGTCGGCACTAAATCCAACACTCACTTTAAAATCGATTATTATGACTTGCTCACTTTGTATTTTATGCCAGACAATATTTCAATATATAGTCATTCTTTTAGTTTAATTTATATTACTAATAATTGTCACATACGTGAAAAGGCAATTAATTTAATTTATTTCATATGCATGCCTAAATAATTTCTAAAAATTCAGGATGCTCATGTATCAGGGATACAAGATAAGTAGGATACAAGGTGTGGGATATTCATTTATAGGAAATATCAATATACCTCAGCTAACATCATGGGCATGGAAGAATGAAGTTTAGGGGGGCAAGGTAAAATGAATAAAAATTGAAACACATTTTTATTATTTTACAGGTAACACCTAAAAAATTTCGGTAATTAGTTGGGAAAACTGGAAATCGTCCAATTTTCACCAAAATTGAGTATACACACTATTTTGAGGTCGTAGATTACGAATCTGAACTTGTTTCTTGGCGGTCTCTTACCGTTTTTCAGAAAAACGGAAAATTATTTCAACATTGAATTTTTCTTTATTTCGGCCCTATAAAGTAATAATTTCACTATATTTCCGTTATATTATAGTTTATCTAAAAGCTGCACTTGATTGGGGATAGAAAAATATCCAAAATTTTACTGAAAACCCCTTTTCTTAACAAAATAACAAAGAAAATTGAGACCAGACGGAAGTTTGACATTTTATCCTTCTTTCTCTCTCCTATGTAATGAGAGAGACAAATATAATCTAAACCTAATCTAGAAATTTGAAAATTTACAACGTTGCCATATCTTCTATTTTTCGGGTGATTAGGGATTTTAAATAAATTTCCTATTATAAGATCGACAAATAATTAAATATACCTACCTACCTATATCCACAAAGTTACGCGGAAGAGTTTTGATTGCATTGGTTTCAACTTCTATGTGGAGGGGGTTAATCTTTTTTTTTGTTATATTATATTATTTATAACCACGAAGTTGCACGAAAGAGTTTTGATTGCATTGGTTACAACTTCCATGCGGAGGGTGTTAATCTTTTGTAGTTATATTATATCAAAAAAAGATTAACCCCCTCCGCAAAGAAGTTATATAAAGACTATTTATAACCACGAAGTTGCACGAAAGGGTTTTGATTACATTGGTTTTAACTTCTTTGCGGAGGAGGTTAATCTTTTTTTGATATAATATAACAACAAAAGATTAACACCCTCCGCATGGAAGTTGTAAGCAATGCAATCGAATCTCTTTCGTGCAACTTCGTGGTTATAAATAGTCAGTTCTCGTTGGTAAAATAGCAATTATGGGAAGGAGCCGTTCTTCTGGCGACCGCCTTTCGTAATCCCAGAAAGAGCGAAAAAATCACGCTAAATTTAGGTTTAGCATTGGCAACGTTGCTTTAAATGCCAGAAACACATAACCCAACATTTTCAGATTGTTTACAAATTTATTTTAGCAAATTTTCCTCTATTATGCATTGAATTGGTTAAAAAAGTAACAGAAAATAGCAATAACATCATTGTTTATTGAATACCTAACAAAATATGTGCTAGAAAACCTTAAAAATATGAGAAATTAAGAAAAATTCGATGTTGAAATAATTTTCCGTTTTTCTGAAAAACGGTAAGAGACCGCCAAGTAAAAACTTCAGATTCGTAATCTACGACCTCAAAATAGGGTGTATACCAATTTTGGTGAAAATCTGACGATTTCCAGTTTTCCCAATAATTACCAAAATTTCATAATAATGATTATTTTTTTACAGATGGATGTAAAAAGATAGCTTTTATTTTTACTGTTTCAGTGATCCAGGGGGGGGGGCAAATGCCCCCTCTTGCCCCCCCTGTCCGGCGCCCATGGCTAACCTAACCTAAAACTCGAGTCTTTTATTATTTAACAAAACAATATTATTTGTACTCGCTGAAATTCATTTGAGTATACAAGAAATGTCTAATATATTTATTATTCTTTACAAACGCAATGCTTTTGGCTGCTTACACAAGTAAACTCTAAATGCATTGTTGAAATAAGTGGGTGTAAAAATAAGATAAACTACTCCATGCATGATAAATGTGTATACTATATAATTTCATTATAGCTGTATAATACTGTCGGCTTTTTTAATCTTTCTTGTCATGTCTCATTTCATATTGTTCTGTGCCAGTGCCCACGTTCTCCGGTAGGTGGCGATTGTTAAATAAGCTCGACAACCATAAATATAAGAACGAGTTGGTAATATTATTGTTAGCATTATAAAAAAACATGTTTTCCATATTAGTAATATTAATAACAATCATAGCGCAACAATTTTTGCCATTCCAGATTTGACATTTTCGGGTTTATAGCCCAATACCTTTGGAGTTTTACAAGAAGAACGAAATTAGAAAGTAGAAATTCTTGTTAGTTCCTGTTTGAGGAGAATATGATGAAATTAACACAATCTTGTCCATGGAATTTAAAATACTCAATTTCCACACACATTTTATCAACCAAAAAGTTTATTATCAATTTTGTAAAAATCTTTATACAACTTTTATATGATAAATTGTATAAAAATATTATTTTATTGAAATTATTTAACAAAAGAAATCAAAAGAGTAGCGTGTGTAAGAATAAGTGATAAAAATAGCAAAGTTGTACATGACTTAATTCTCTACAACTTTTGACAGTTGACATATTATAGATTGCGACCGATAACGTGCTTAACATAGCAGTGCCAAGCAACTTCCCTATAGTACTTTATAAGATAACATAGAAATTTTATTTTTCTATAACTTTTTTAAAGAAGCTTTTGTGAATAAAGGTTAGTTGCTGTGTGTTAACAAAATTAGGCCGCTCAATTTTATCAACTTTTTAATTGCTTCATAATAAAAGTAAGTGTTATACTTATAAATAGAGGTTGTATAAAAATATAAATCCATAGTAACTTTTAAATAACAAAAGGTTTTTGGTACAATCTGTTAATTGTGAGTAACACTATTAAAAACTTGTTTTAGTTGTTTTTGTCCTGTTCAGTGCATTTTTCAATATAGTGATTAGCTAGTAGCTGACGTTGAAAAAAGGTGACGGACAACTGTTATTGTTAAAACCCGTTCATCGGACTGGGTAGACTATAATTATCCGTGGATTAGACTGCCTATCCTTAGTAAGTTTAATTCACTAGTGGCCCTTTTGTTTAAAATAGATAAATTAATTACGGTTTGGAGATCTAAAGTATCGCTCATCCGTGAGAGTTCCTTCGTATTGTTATGTTTAATGCTTCTTAAGTGCAGTCGTAGGCAGTACATGTCGTAGGCATAAGGCAATTTTAGGAAAATGATCCTACTCTCCTTGATATTTTTTCATAAACTGAACCCACCACAAAGATTTAGACATTATTTTTAAACATTTGATCACTCTTGTCATCCTTGGGATACACAAAAATTGCTGTTCTCGCTTTTTAAGTTACAATGTGTGCGACTCAACGATTGGCGAATTAGCTAAAACAATAACCGTACACAATATTGCCAGATTGCCAATTGCCACTGCCTAATAGATTTTATGTACCAAAATGATTTTACAGTCAAATAAAATAATAAATGAAATCATTTGGAAACAAATACAGATGACAGACAAGCAAATTTCTAATTTGCTACATAATACAAATCTTTCTAAAACACAGTTATTTAAAATTGATTATATAATTATATAGTTCTGTAATAACATCGGAACTGGCAAGACCGCGTCGCCGGGATCGAGACATCGGGTGCCTCCGTGCTGCGGTAACGCACTACTTTTGCTTGTCCATATCCATGTAATGTTAAGTTGCGGCCGTGCGTTCGATTTCGAATAATGGGATGCGTTTTTTAGGTAATAATAAGACGTTGAACAGGTGGCGTTTGTTTTGTATGATGTTTCCGGCTTTGCAACCGTAATAAACGCAATACTAACTTACTATTTAGAAAAATAAAACAATGTAGGTCGCATTGTAGGAATTGTAGGTAGATATATAATGAAAATTGATCAGATAAATATATTTTTATTTTGCGTCTGTCTTGAATAAATCGAAGGGTAGGCAATGCTTTTCTGCCTATATGTAATGCACGCCACTGCTAATTACCTAGTAAAATACCCATCTGCCTGAACCTAATCTGGGCATTTGTCAAATGACTGCAGCGGAAATACCAAATAACTACTCAGATCACAAAATATTGATCTTTATAATATTTTTGCTATTTGCTAAGGCAAATAGTATATGATTTAAAAAAAAAGTCTTTATACCTACAACATACACATCATGCCAAAATATTTCGATATAAATTGTCAATATTTAAATCCTCTAAAACTAATCTTTTAATCATGTACTTAGTGTTTATTAGAAATTGTCGAATAATTAAGAAAATACAGTTTATCTCTTAATTTTTAATACTGTTTTTTAATTAATAGTAATAAATAACAATGTTTTCACAAAATAGTTTACCCGAGGGGTCCCACTGTTGGAATTAAATGTACATTTTCTAGCCAATCGCTTGTAGTCGTTGGCATCAGTCGACTATAATTATATGGCAAACATAAGCATTTTTATTAGCAGTTATTGGCAGTCGCCTAACAAAATTAATATTTTGGTCTCGAGTTTGCTAGAGTGAATTCTGAATTAGGGTGGGCACAGCTTCTACAGAACAAAAAAATAGTTCATATACATATACATTTTACGTTACTTTAAAATGTAGTAAAACGTACAATTGACCATAATGCTCTCAGTTATATATTTATTTATTTCCTTTTTTCTTGTCGGTTAGGTGGGCACATGTCCCGGTGTCCTTTAGCACCAGCCGCCACTGCAAATTGTAAAAAACGTAAAAAAAATATAAAGATCCAAGATGGCGGACACATTCTATAATTAATTAATCGACAAGGCTTCTTGTCAAATAAAACAAATTGCGGCAATAATTTCAAGTTTCTATTTTTTGTTATTTTGATAAATTATATATCATCTAAAGTTATTGAGCTATTTAAAATTCCTTCTTCGTTGTCGAGATAAGTTCTCGCGGAACTGTACCATGTTAATCCAACAGTACCGTTGCCCACACGCACACTTACACACACTCACACAGAAGCCTTCCTCTCTCTTTTTCGCTCTTATTTCGACGACAAGAGATTAGAGAGATAGCTGTATAAGATTTAGATTTGCGTATATGTCATAAAGCCACGCCAAGGCGCGTTTTCTCCTTTCAGATCGTATCTTAAAGCACTATGTCTTATCTGCTACTAGAGAATTCAGAATAATTGTAAATTATAATTTAGTTGTGTAAGGTACGAGTACATTTAGAGGTAACATGAACATGAATGCGAAATTATTAATTGCTACGAAAATACAGGGTCAAAGATCTGTATAAATATATATTTATGTAACCCAAGTTCACTATTGTTTTAAATGTGAAATACACACACCGGAAAAATCTAGGGATATCATTTTTATTAAAGTTAAAAATAAATGTTTCGAATAAACAACCACATATTGGTAGGCCGATTCTTTCTACTTCGATTGAAACGAAGTAGTCACACTAGTTCTTTCTAAATTTGGGATATTTGCAGAAGTGTTTGTGCATTTTTTGTCAAATGTATAAAAGCACCTAGCATCAATTATTCGAATTTAACCTGTACTGGCTTTGTTTTTATGATAACTGGCCAGAATTCATTTAAATAACTCTGTTTAGTATTAAACGACATTATGGAGCGTAGATATCTTAACAGAGACGAAATGCTAAGGGCCATGGGTATGCTCGAAGCTGGAATGGGTCAAATCGACGTAGCTAGAGCATTAAATACAATGCAAAGTGTAATATCGCGATTAAGTGCACGCTACCGTGAAAGTGGTGATGTTGCTGAAAGGCACACAGGGCGACATCGCATTACTACCCCTCAGCAAGATCATTTTTCACAATTAAATGTTCGACGCCGACCGACTCTTACAGCACCAGAGCTTAGTTTAATTCTCCAGGAAACACGTAATGTAACCGTTAGTCCTGACACTGTTCGTAATAGATTAAGAGAGGTCAACTTAAGAAGCAGACGCCTCTGGAGAGTTCAACCCTTAACGAGAGGAAATCGAGAGGTACGATATTTGTGGGGTTAAGATCATGTTCAGTGGTCGAATGAACAATGGGCCAATGTTCTCTTCACGGATGAGTCACGCTTTGGAATTCATCCGGATTCGAGAAGGCTTAGAGTATGGAGAGAACCGGGAAATCTTCGGAACCGAAAATTCGGTTGGATCATGTTCAGAAAGTGCACCCTTATCAAGGTGTAACAGTTATGGTCTGGGGAGGAGTTCAGTTAGGCCGAAAAACCGATCTCGTTTTTTCTTGAAAGGTTTCTAACAAGAGCCTATCGGGTTACCATATGCCAATGATTTTGGGAGAAACTTCATTCTCATGCATGACAATGCACGGCCTCATACAGCCAGAGTGGTAAGTGAGTTTATCAATGCTCATCAATTACACATCTTACCCTGGCCGGCACAATCTCTTGACCTCAACCCCATCGAGCACGTATGGGACGCGGTCCAAGAAGAATTTTGAGAATGGGTATGCCTCGTGAAACTCGTAGGGATCTGGTTCGGGCCGTGAATGCAGCGTGGCATGCTGGACCTCAAGAAGAGATCGACAACCTGATCAAGGGCATGGAGGAGAGACGATGTAGGGCTGTAGTGAACAGTAGAGGAGGCCATACCCTTTATTAAACAAAATGGTTTTTACTCTTTTTTTTTTAATTCACAGTTTAGAATAAAAAAAAAATGTGGTAGCCATTTTTGAGTTCAATAAAAATCAAGGTAATTTGAAAAATTCGGTAAATTTCGCATTTTTATTTCCATTATGTCCTGTAAACTATTTGTTTATTTGAATTTAATTGTATCAGAAATGCAAATAATACAATTTCTGACGATGGCAGGATAAAATTGTAATATCCCTAGACTTTTCCGGTGTGTGTATATTAAGAACACCCTAGTATACTTTTTCCTTCTAGAAGTTCGTTTATACTGGTTGTTTTTACGAAATTACAATTAGATGTTATAAATCTAAAAAAATAATCTAATAAATCTAAATATCTAAATCTAAGTAATTTAAATTACTAAGTAAATACTTACATTAGATATTCTGCTGTTTCACTTTCATGTAGCTGAAAATATTTTGATGTTGGAAATCTGAAACAAAAGCAATGACTTTAGAAAATCATATTCCTGTTTTATATAAATACAATTATAAATACAACTTTTTCTGATTTTTTGAATCAAAAATTAATACATAATGCAGATATTTTGCTGAAATATCTGCATTAAAAAAGCAACAAACCAGATATATTCTTAAATAAAATATGTGAGTATTTTATACAAAATTACAAAAACGAATCTTTGGCAGGTAAAAGTTTTTATTAAATTTTTACGAAAAAAGTGTCTTAAAATTATATCGATTTTGAACAGCATTGATAATATATAATCGAAAATAAGGCGTCATGTTGCACTTGGAAATTAAGATCGCTGCCGTTTTATATGTAAATTGGAATTTCGAAGCCAATTTGGTGCAATTTTTAAGTAATATTTATACTTAAATTATTTTACAACAAATTTTAATTAGTATGGTTATATATTTCCAGTTGGCCAATTATTTTGTATTCAACAAAATAAAATCAAAATCTGTTTTGCGTCAATATTTTAATGCCTCTAATAACTTTTTACAAAACCGTCCGTTTACCAAAAATGCATTTCAATCGCTATAATCATTGGAAAATACATGGTTAAAAATGTTGAAAAATTAAACAGTTTTTAGTTATTTAGGTTATTACAGGATTCTTTAGTACCGTAAAATCTAAGTACTTAGTTAATATTATTTTTTTCTGATCTGGGGGTATCCCGCTTAACACCCCACTTTCTTTGTGTAAGCTTTTCCCGGATATTTAATTTTTTAAGTTGTTAAGATGTTTTAGGCACTTGTCTATCGAACATTCTCACTATTATTCTTTGGAGAATCGTTTTAAAAGTATTCAAACTCCCTTCCTTTTCAGTCTTAGTAAATAGTACTTCCAGAGCCCGTTAATTTGGCAGCCAGGATTATTATTAACATGGTGGTTGCTTTTGGTGGTTCTTTATGCTTCGGGTAGAAATTTCTTTTTTCACATTGTTCAAATTCAGGCCGAACAGAATATATTTGTTGTGGATATATTTTGAATTGTTCAATGTAGATCTAATAGCATCAATTTGAAATATTGCCAGTGTTCCTATGTTGATACTACTTGCGTTTCTCCAGATTTCTATTCCGTTTGTACAAACAGGTTTTAGAATAGTTTTGTAGATACTTATTTGAATTTAAGCGTTCGTTATTTTTATTGACTTCTTCGTGCTGAATAGTAGTTTGGAGTATGATAAAATTTATTAAAATATCTCTGGTTTGATTATTACGCTGATACAAATATTCGTTGATAAGTAATATTCGTAAATAAGTTAGCTGTGTGCTGGCTATATCTTTCTTAAAAAATATGATTTTTGCCTCTCATACATAAAAAGGATTTTATGGAATTTATCATATAAAATGTTAACTATTAAAATTAATATTTAAATTACTTGCTTGAATAACGAGATAAAACTATAGGTTGACAAATTAATGTATATCTATCTAACTATAAAATATCTCTGCATTGGATAGGATCAAACAGCAATAAAACAGGAAAATGAATAAGCACAAACATGTAACAAATACAAATACCTAGGCGTTACTTTCGATAAATCGGGAAAGACGACAACGAAATAAACTCGAAGTCAAGGTAAGAAATGTAATAAAATATCTGAATAATATACTCTGGAGTAACGAAATAAGGTAAAGACAGAAAACTAAGAATTTATTAAAAGAAGAATAAAAAAAGGCTTCAAAATCTCGGTCTCAACGTTTATATTAAATTAAACGATGACACGTGTTTCGCTCATACGAGCATCATCAGACAAATACAATAAAGTCGAGAAATCCACACATACGTTCACATTTTACATATTAAAACAACACTCGAATATTGTGGATTGACTTTTATTGTATTTGTCTGATGATGCTCGTATGAGCGAAACACGTGTCTCTGTTTAATTTAATATAAACTTTGAGACCGAGACTTTGAGTCTATTTTATACTTCATTTTAATTTAAACTAGGTCTCTTTGAGAAGAATGGACGCCTTATTAAACTATTAAGAACTTATAATGCGATAATCAAGAGCAGTCTGTTATTTGGGGCGGAAACATGGAGGTTAACAGAAAATAACAAAAGAAAATTACTGGCGGTAGAAACGGACGCGATATGGAGATTAGCACGAACATCAAAGCTGGATAGAGTAGGAAACGAGACAATCAGGGACAAAATGGGTAGACAAAAAACTAGAGTATAGAGTGCCCAACAGAAGTGGTATAGACACGTGAGAAGGATGGATAACACGCGACTGCCTCAGAAGGTACTAAACTGGCTTCCACAAACCACAAAAGAGAAGGAACGGGGAAGACCAAGGACAAACTGGATGGAGGGTGTCAAGAAGGCGATGAGCTCAAGGGATCTGCATGACTGAGACTGGAATGAACGAAATTAATGGCGACTAGGCATCGCACCACGTCGAAGGATGTTTTAAAAGCGATTCTTATATACAGGGTTGTTCACCACATACGACACATACAGTATTGTAGCTAAACGATTAGATTTTTACAAATTGTAAGTTTTAAGTTAGTTGAAGGACTATTAGAGCTACAATTTAAAAATAATTTTACAAGATACAGAGTGTCCCAAATAAGTAAAAAATATTATAGTTGTATTTTTTTAAATAGAACACCCTGTATATTATTCTATTTTTTAGTTCTGGGTGAAATAAAGGTAAATTTGATTAAGGTTTGTCATACTTAAACCTTACCAGTTTTGAAATATTTTCAATTTTATGGAATTGCAGTAAAAAATTAAGGCTTTTATTTCTCCAAGGGTATCAAAGTTTTTTAACACTAAATATTTACTTAAGGTTATTTATTGATCAGATATTGTGTTGCAATAAAAAAAAAATACTACCTTATACAGGGTGTCCAAAATTTTATATTAAATAATTACTAGCTTTAAACGGCAATAACTTGTTTAATTTAAATGGAACACCCTATATATTTTACGTGAATCAGATGCACAATGTAATTGTCTATCAAAATTGTATTGTTCCATTTTTTTACATCTCTTCAAGTTTTCATAGAAAATGCATTTTCTTATAATTTAGACCTCATTTATCCCTATACCCATGGAATATTGACATTTTAGCTTATTTTTTTAAAGATGTAATAAATTTTCAAAGGGTACAGATACTAATATTGTCGCTTATTTGATTAAAAAATAAAAAAACAACTGATTAAATATTTTTTGATAAAGAGGACCAATTAATATGATCCCAATATTCAAACTACATTAATTGACTGTTTACGTTGTAGTAATAATTGCTCCAAATACTAAAAAACTGAATTTTGTGTGTGTATTAGACAGTGTGGTAAAAAGTCGATCTTATAAATTTTATTTCATTTATTGACGAATGCTTATTTATAAAAACAGAGACATTCATTTTCATAACTTATTATTATATTAATTTCTGAGCCAAATCCACATTTATTTAGAATTAATTTATTAATTAAAACAATTTAAAGTAATCAGCCAATTAACTAATTTTTGGTGTTTTTTAGTAGGAAATCATGGTGATATACTTAATTGGTATACTCTTTCACAAAAGATTTAAATAGTTTTTCTGTATGCCAATAGGCTTGTAATATTTACCACCTGTACGTTTTGTACATATTATGGTGCTATAAAAAATCGGAAATGTCAATATTTCATGGGCATAGCGGTCCAAGAGTATAAGAAAATCGGCCTAACGAAGAGATATATGGTATAATGGTGATGGGCTGCTCCATACATTGACGTAAAATATAAGGGCGTTCCATTAAATTAAACAGAGATTATTCGTTTAAACAGAACCCACTCACCGCTCTGTATAGGGTGGCAAATATCTGGTCAATAAAATGGCAGCTCGTAAATATTTACTATTAAAAAACTTTGATACCCTGGAGAAATAAACATATAGAATTTACTGCAATGTATAATGAAAATGCCTTCAAACGGCTGGGCTGAAAGTGTGGGTGGAGGCAGCCAATAAGGCCCACCCCAGCATTTCAATAAGTAATAGAACTCTTTATACAGGAGTGTTCCGCAAAAATACAACTATATGTTATTCTTCTTTCATGTTACAGGTAGCAGCTCTAATAGGCTGCTCAAAAAACCCAAAACTTACTGTTTGTAAAAATATCGTTTAGCTACAATACTCAAATCATTATGTGATTATTTCTTCCTAATATAAGCTATAACATGTTGGCATTTGCCTGATTTGCATAATTACCTGTATATTTTTAACTTAAAATTTTTTTTTTATTTTAGATTTTTCTTAAATTAGTTAAAAATCGTACTCTGTAAATTTGTTGACAATATTCAGAATGTTCAAAATTTGAATGGTATTTTCTTTGTTTCCAACAACGATGCACCACCCGGTATACATTTTTTGTTTATTTTTGGAGTGCGTCAGTTTTCGACAATTGTTTATTTATTGGAGATCAAATGATTTATTTTTTCAGTATAGAAAAAAACTAATAACGCTAAAAAAAGTGCAAATTCAATTAACGTTAAGTACTTAATAACGAGGAAGCCGACAATTTCTTGTAGAGCGAGAGAAATTTTCCCATTAAACGTCTTCATTCGATTGCGGCATCTCGCAGATCGCTCTCCTATACGTTTGTTTTTTAATTCCACGTTATTAAGTGGTGTTCTGAGCTAACGGTGTCCGGCGGAAAAGATGGCCACCGTAACCAGTACGCGACCGGTTAAAAAACTAGTTAGTACTTCCTTCGAGTGTTTATCATCTTCGTTCGTCGTGTTTACACTGCCATTTAGCATATTTTCTTCGTAATAGGAAAGGTAACTGAACTTTTAGACATATGTCGCGCTTTAGATGACCGACGGACGGCGTGCTGCTCCGCGGCAACACCACCTAAAATATTAGGCCACAATAAATAATGTTGCGTCATAATTACAAATAGTATGCAATATAATCACAGAATTTTATGATCGAGCCTGGTTTTTATTATGACAGAAAAACAAATCTTATGGGAAATTGCATTAGAATTTTTTTTAACTGGCAAAGTCAAAGTTCCCTGAATTAATCAATTTTTAGATCATACTTGATGATACTTATCGTGGACAACAAAAGCTACTAGAGTACTTATAATATTTTTTTTTATTAAGTGGACTTTGACAGTTAAACAATAAAGTAATTTTCTATAATATTTCATTAAATGTTACCGCGCAAAGCACACTTGATCATAAAACTTTTATATCATACTATATCTCATTCAGGTAGATATTTGGAAACTGCCTGAATATCTCGCATACTCAAACTTGGTGGTAGCAAAATATTCCCAAGATGGAAATAATTATAATGACTAAAGAGCGAGAAATATAGATATTTTAGGGTTCAATAACAAAACTTACTCTTTATTGTTTAAATTTCATGATTTACAATTTTTAAAAAATCAGTGCAAATCAGAGATGGCAATGCGGCGAAGAGGAATCATTAAATAACATATTTTTTTAATGTTTTTTGTCCCTAGAACCAATAAATACTATTCTTTGGATTGGTAGACAATGGATTAACAGACTTCCATTGTCAGTGATACATCTGACTGAAACGTTCTATAATTTGAAATAAATAAAGGCAATGTCCACCAAATGCACTCCTTATAATAATTTTTTGTCATTACATGTTAAACTTGATATAATTGAGACCTATATTTCTCAGATTATTGTAATTTAGAGATATACCTACAGGGTTTTTCGCGCTATGCGACGCAGATTATAGTAACCAAATAATTAGATTTTTAGAAATTGTGAGTCATGTGATCGTTGGAGGACTACTAGAGCTATCCACATCAATAAAAATGATCAAAGTTGTATTTTTTAAATAGTATATTATTACATTTTTAGTTTCTACGATTAAAATAAAGGTAAATTTGATTAAGGTTTATCTGACTTAAATCTTACCGTTTTGGAAATATTTGCAATTTTGTGAAAATGTAATAACAATAATTTTAATGCATTATTTCTCTAGGCATATTTAAGTTTTTTAAGCCAAATATTATACTAAAGTTTTGTTCGTTTTAGGTTCAGGTATAAGAGAACAACTCAGAACGAATAAACCTAGCAACTGGGACCGTAAAACTAATTAAGAAAAAAATAATTTAATATGCAGCATGTAACTCACTGACCATTATTCAATGATGTCACACGTTAGCCGTCAGATCTTCTTATTATCTCGATGCTAATTTTTATACCTCCTAGTGATGACGTCACCCGGAAGGTTGATGAGGCTTTAGTGTTTATGGTGGTGATGGTCCCGGATTTTAAAATGTCGCGTTCTAAATAAACGCGAGAAATGTTCTAAACGGTGGGACGTAGTTATGACTACTTTCCGACGTAAACTGTTGTTGTTAACGCAGGTGCCTTTAAGAAAACACTAAGCACGCTTTTCTTATACGTATAGTATATTTAGGCTTTTATAAACAACAAGCTGAACTTCAAATATAATTTAGAAATACAAAGTAAAATAGACTCCCAAAGAAGACAGAGGTTTATAGTGGTTTGTTATAGATATATGTTTTGATAAATAATGTTTGGTAATGTACTTTACGTATATATTGTATGTTAATTCAAATTAAGTCTATTTAAAATAGTTTCTATATCAAGTTGAAACTTTGGTAAAATATCTATATTATTTTGTGACGGTATAATAAAAATTTATCGAAACAAAATTATTGAATAGATCAATTGAGATATCAAGGGTGTCGTACCTAGGAGTAATTGCCGATATTTCTTTGCTCTTTATATATTTTCTCGTACTATTGTATTTGCTTTATTTATTATATTTTGTTCCCTTAACTTTCAACTCGTCTTCACGCACCTATATTTCATATCAGGTTAAACTTTTTAGCTACGTAATCAAGAGGGCACGATTCTTTTAAATGCATTGTTGCCAACTGTGGACATATTCGGCGCCGTGCCGATTAACTGGAATTTAAATTCGCCCTGGGGATTCAGGTGTGGTGGTAGCTCTGCTGTAAAAAATGTCAAGTTGCCGCATTTATTTATTTATTTTCTGACACTGTTATTCGTTTGACATTTTAGTTTTGTATTATGGGTTTTGGTTTAAATAGATAGTGTTGTGATACTTTAAGGTTGAAAATGTTTACTAGCAGACCTTGCAGTCGAATATTATACTTTTTTAAAAACCTCTTTTTTAGTGCGAAGAAGTGTACAGAATTGGACCATTTTTGGTTGTTCTATAGGGTACATCTAGGAAACCGTGAAAAATATTATTCAAATTTTACGATACTGCAGCCTCGGGTTCTATTTTTTTGAAAAAATTACAATGGTGCAAACGGATCGTGGGTATTTTAATCGGTTTCGAAGCTACAGGGGATTCGCAAATTTTGTACTTTTTGAAGATGGTCGATGGTTTGTTTATTTCGGCAACCACGGAAAAATGGAATTATACATTCTAAAAAGGCACTTTTCTGTGTAGAATGTAGTAGCGTAGTCAGACTTTTTTTTCGAAAAAAAATATTTTTTGAGATATTAACTATACTTATGTTTTTTTTAATTTAGAACCCCCTGTATATTTTTAAATTTTCTTATTCAGCTTGGCATGGGCTTCTCGAAAATATATAACACTCTATATTTATTTTCACTATTAACCTCAACATTTCAAATTTTTCTTAAAATATCACTTAGTAGATGATATGCCGTGCCGAATAAGAGAAAGTAAACGGTCGTCATGGCGATCCAGAACATACCTTTGATTTTGATGGATGCGGGATATTTCATTTCAACGAAAAGATTGGGGTGTGTGTATTATTTTAAATCATAAAAAATGAGTAAATTTGAAAATTTTTGAGATATATATATGTATTGATTTTCTTTTCATCTTCTTCAAAATAGATTAAAATTATCTTCTAACCTTTTAAAAAATGGTTGAGTTTGGTTGCTCGCGCTCTGAATACCGCTCAAAATATAAATCAGCTGCCATTTGCTTATGTTTGTTAGACTCAATATAACATTTCTATACCAAACATATTATATTTCTGAAAATTTTCAAATTTACTCATTTTTTTTTATTATTTAAAATACACACACTTCAATCTGTTGAAATGAAATGGCATCCATCAAAGTTATCCATTTGTTACTCGGCGCGGCCTACTATCTACTAAGTGGATATTTTAAGAAACATTTGAAATGTTGAGGTTAATAGTGAAAATAAATATAGAGTGTTATATATTTTCGAGAAGCCCATGCCAAGCTCAATAAGAAAATTTAAAAATATATAGAGGGTTCTATTTTAAAAATCATAAGTATAGTTAATATCTCAAAAAATATTTTTTTCGAAAAAAGTCTGACTACGCCACTGCATTCTACACAGAAAAGTGCCTTAGAATGTATAATTCATTTTTTCCGTGGTTGCTGAAATAAACAAACTATCGAACATCTTCAAAAAGTACAAAATTTGAGAATCCCCCTGTAGCTTCGAAACCGATCAAAATAGCCACGATCCGTTTGCGCCATTGTAATTTTTTCGAAAAAAGAACCCGAGACTACAGTATCAAAATTTGAATATTTCTTACGGTTTCCTAGATACCCTATAGAAACAACCAAAATGGTCCACTCTATACAAGATAAAAGAGTATTTTGAACGGTAAAGCGGTAGTAATGGCCTTTTGTGTCCCTTAAGTGCTGTTAAGAAGAAGAGTTTTGTTGATGTAAATAATAACTGTTTATAGATTTATAATTAACGTATTTTTGTTTTCTAAAATGTTTTTATTAACTGGGGGCAACGCTGTGCCGGTCAAGCTTAATCATGTGACTAAATGTTTATTTGGTGATGTACTTTCATTTCAGGTACCTACCAAAAATTAATAAAAATACTGTTTTTCTTTATTAGTTGACGAAATTCACTCAGAGTTTGCAATTTACATCAAAAAGTAATTTCCCTCTAACTCTTATTATTTTAGAGACCTAACAGTTTGCATACAAAGTCCTTAGTCAAAAAGTCAAGCGAAAAGATGCCACCGGTCGGCTTCTAAATTTCTCCTCAGAAAATCTGAGACAAATTCATCGACTTCGAGCATATTTTAGCGGGAGCTTAAGCGAACCGGAACATATTTTAGAAAAGATAGAGGGCCTTTCAGGAGCCGCTTACATGAAAAATGACCTTTTCTAGTTTCGCCAGAGTATAAATCGATTGATTCATCCTTTACGTTCCCGGTTCCCTGTGGCTTTGATCGATGTTTTTGCTGTGTTTTACTGAAATCCACCTAAATTATGACTTTTCTCTTTCTCAAAGTTTTTTCACTGCTGTCAGGAAAGCAGGAGAAGACGATTCTTATAACTTTTTATGGTACAAAGTAACAGTGGTGATATTAAATTAACAATAGATACATTTTTGGGTACATCGCCCCTATAACTTTTTTATTTTTTTCAGGTAAAAAAACGAGATTAAGTATGTTAGTATATGACATAAATTAGGATTGACTCTGACGGATTCAATTGTTTTTTATCACTTCCTGTTTCACCGGAAATTACTACAAATTTTGATTTTTAAATGGCACCCTCGGTATATTTTTACTTTATTCGATAAAAAATGACACTCCTAGTAGAATGACATAATATGTCTACTTTTGACATTTTCGCTTTAAAAAATCGTATTTTAAATTTCAATCTAGAGTGCCATGGTTGTGTTAAAAACATTAATTTTTATTGAGGTAGCCTGGGAAAAATAGATTTGATCATCTAATAATGTTTCTCGTATCCTGTCCTGGTCGGTTTAAAAGTGCACAAATCGTATTTTTAAAAATATCTATTTTTTTTTTCAAATGGAACAAGGGTGGCTCATTAGTATATTTGGAAAGGGCAGCAGTTTTTTACGAGTAATTTCTACTACATTCTACTACACACTTGGTATTTCGAGTCAAATTGTCGTTATGAACCGTATATTAGAATTTCAAATAAGCCATACGCGAAAATGTCAAAAGCTGACATTTTATATGTCATTCTATCCAGAGCGTCATTTTCTATCGAATAAAAAAATGTGCTGAGGGGGCCATTTAAAAATCAAGTTATAGCCATTTCCGGTAAAACAGGAAGTAACAAAAGACAGTTAAATATTTACGTCAATCAATCCTAATTTAGGTCATACTGGGGTCGGCATTTCTGGTCTTGAGTGTCGATTTTCATGTGTAAGAAGAGTACAGTCAACACTCTTAGTAAAATAAGATGTACTGAATAAAGACAGAAGGCGAGTATTTTCCCAAGCGCATGGAATCTAGAGTCAGATTAAGTAGTTATGTAATAAATCACCCTAGAGCGGCGAGCAAGCAGCGCGACTAAAACCAAAACAAACCTGTGAAGACAAGTACGCGTGAACATAGTAAACCGATCTGCTCGCCGCTCTACTATGTTTTAGCACTTCGAGGCTCGATCGACGCGATATCGCGCTGCTTGCTCGCCGCTCTCCTCAACGAGCTTTTCCATAGTTTCTCGATATATAATTACTTTCAAGTTATTACCTTTAAATATTTTAATATTATTTGGAACTTTTAAAATGATTTAAAAAAATGGTTTGTGCCGTTTGAAAAAAAAATAGCATGTTCTATTCGGAGTAGAAAATACTTTTTGTGCCTCGCCTGTAATGTTGTCAAACGTACAGCCTCGCCACAAAAAGTATAATTTTTACTCCTAATAAAACAATATACTTTTATAAAAAAAATGGTACCCGGTGGCGTAGAGGTACAGGCTCCCGTCTACTAATCTCAAGTTGGTGGGTTCGAATCCCACACATTTCATCAGCCGACTATTTTTATTAGAATAAAAATAGTTTGAGTACCTAGGTCGACTCAGCCTTAAATGAGTACTTGGGATTCACAATCCTGAGGTAATAATAGGCGGTTGAAGCGTACACTGAAAAAAAGGATCTCTCAGTCGAAATGAATATGACTTTGACCCAAAAGATTAGTGCTTTTCAATAGGGCGAAGAACGACGTTTCTTTACCCAAAGCATTAACTATCTTTTCAAAAGTTTTAAAAAATTACTTTAGAGAATAGAAGAATCTATCTGTCCAAAGTATTTCACTCTTGACCCAAAATGAATATGCAAAGAAGTTCTTAATACAAGAACAATAGTCTCTTTGATTCATGCAAAAATTCTTGATTGAAAAGGGACTTTTATTGATTAAAGAGCCACTTTTCTTAAACCAATAGCGAATACTATTTACTCAACTAAAATTTATTTTGATCTAAGAGAAGTCTATTCATCATATACAGGCATATTACGAGTTATATTATTTTCTGATAAATTTAGGTTTTCCTGGTCTGTAGTAAGTAAAGTGATATTATTTTCCTCGATAGTAGTTATTTTTGCTTCTTCACTCCTTTGTATTTTTTGGGCTACAAATTACAAAAAAAATGTTACATCACGATTAATCAAAGTAAAGCAAATAAATTATTAAAATTATAAGCTTTGGTCACATTTTGAATTTTTTAATACGGCGACTTGAAATTCTAAAATTTTTGTAATTATTTGCATAAAAAAATCGATACCTATATTCTTATTCTACCTATAGTCACGAATGCATTATCTAAACAGGTGCATTAGGTAAACGTCTCAAACATTCAAATAGCAAATAAATGCTCTAATTTCCATTTTTTCAGAAACTCCTTTAAAGAATCCATATATCCTAAAATTTGTCCATAAAAAATGACAAATGTATGTGAATAACGATCACTAATTTGTTATACGATATGCGTTTAAAAAGCAAATTATGTAAAATTCCAAGTGGAAAATGCCAAGCAACAAAACCCGTGCGTACTATGATGTGCGACCTATGAAATGCGACGTACGACTGATCGGACTACCGACTGATTGTATATACCGTCCGTCGTCATCGTCTTTGCGTGTCGTTTTTATGTTTCATTAAAAGAGTATTTAGCTATTGGAAAAATGGCCATGTTTCTTGAATGAAGTACTTCCTAGCGTATTTTTCTTATTATCTTAAAACAAAGTAACTTGCACTTGGTTAAATGAAAATAGATTCAAAAGAAATTTTCGAATTTTTCAAGAGAACTAGTTTTCTTGAGTTAAGAGAGTTTTTCTTCAGGCAAAATATTTTCTTTTAGGCTAAAATAAATTCTCTTGCCACTATTTTTTTTTAAGAACGATGACGACTTTAGTTCAAGTCTATCTTTTTTATCAGTGTAGTGCTAGCCACATTACCTTCCTTGTACACCGAACGGCTCTAGTATGGCAAGCTGTACCTTACTACTCCCAAGGCGTTAAACGCTATATACGGGAGCTATTATTATTATTATTATTATTAAAAAAATACTGCTAGTATTGGAATATATTTCAGAAAATACGACGAGATTTTTACGTCTGCCTACATGAAAAATTACTTTTTTTAGTTTCGCTAGTCTAAATTCATCCTTTGCGTTCCCGATTCCCTGTAGCATGAATCGATGTTTTTACTGTGTTTTACCCAAATCCGCCTAAAATTATGCTTAAGGAAAATATCCAAGAAACATGTATATTAAAAAGAATGGTTTTTCTATTCTCTAACTCAAAGTATTTTCACTCCTTGAAGGAAAACTGGAAAATACTTGGATAAGGAGGGGTTTCCATCTTTTTACAGAGCGAAGTATAATTTCTCTGAAGTCAATTCGGAACTGTCTTTGTCGGCGCCTTTGTCGACATCGTCTGGACAAAGGAATTGAGTATCAGACTTAGGATTCTGGGTTCACAAGTTATTAAACTTAATTTTTTTTGTTATTTTAACTTGCCTAAAATATGTTCTCTAAATATGTCGCCAGCTCTCCGGCTACAATACTCTAAGCCGCACCCGTACACTTCGGATATTTTGCAAGGTAACCTCAGGGTATGTGAGTGGTAGGTCCAGTTTTGCCCGTTCGTTCAATATCTGTCTTTGCCCGATATTTTAACCGGACGATACAGTGGTGTTTACAAAAATGACTTTTTTATTTTGTGAATTTTCTTCTAGTTACAAAAAAAATGACTTTTAAGAGAAGACATAAGTAGTAACGCTTGCAAGCATTATTTTAAACTTCGAAAGTTCTAAAGTCTCTCGTAAAAAAAGTAAATTAAGTAGCTAGTGTGCATGTCTCGCAAAACCCGCCAGCTATATTGCACAGTAATTTCGCGACACTGCGCTTCCGAATCAACTGCTGTTTACCGCCTCCTCCCCTTGACGTAAACTTTAGCGAATGCAAAACGATGAGATAGAGCCGGATTTCGCTTTCGGGGTACTTTGTAGGTTAATTGTAACGCCCTCGGGCAATGGTGTAAACTTTGTTTGATTAGAGCGGTGGAACAAAGTAACGTACTTGACTTGCTCGAAACACAGTGTTTAGATCTGATTCGTCGTAGGAGAATTGGAGAAGCGGGCCAAGTTTAAACACGGATATTGGCGTAGTTGTTCGCGGGCTTTATTTCCTTGCGGCTTCCGAAATAATTGTTCATTAAATGCAGCAGTTTAGAAAAATATATATTTTTTTGCTTTATTGGGGTAATTTAATCTCATGTATTGGGGTAACTTAATCTCATGAATTAAAGAGTAGTACTGTATACTAGTCTAAGAGCTAGCAACGTTTTCGATAAAATATTTTAAGACGTCTGGCTCTTTGATATATCTTTTACTATGCTCTCTGGAACGCCGTATTGCGGCCTCACTGGCTGCCGATACCCGTTATTGAACTGAGCATCGGAAGAAGATCCTATATTTTTATTAATTTAGTCCTCTAAGTTCTAGTATTGAATATAAACAAACATGTCTCATATGGCGTGCGTAGAGAGTTTCAGGCCACGAACCGATGATTCAGAGTTCGAATCCGGGTCGAGGTCAAAGAACTTTTTATTTTATTTTCGATTATATCCTGATACTCAAAATATTAAATAATTCTGGTAATTAAATAAAAACAAATATTTAATACTTTACTATCAGAATATAAACGAAAATAAAATAAAAAAGTCTTTGCCCCGACCCGGATTCGAACTCTGAATCATTGGTTCGTGGTCTGAAGCTCTACGCACTGCGCTATGGAGACATGTTCGATTTATATTCAATACTAGAATTTAAAGGACTAATAAAAATATAGGATCTTCTTTCAATGCACAATAGGGAACGCAACGTTTACCGGCAGTCAGACGGGCCGCATGCTGTTCTAGAGAGCATAGTAAAAGATATATCAAAGAGCCGGACGTCTTAAAATACTTATTTTTCCGACGTTGCATTGCTAGCTCTCGTACTATACGGTGTGGTGCATGGGAACGGTGAATTTTGAAAAAGTCAAATATTATCTCCCCCAATGATTTTATGCAAAAGTTGTATTAGACTTTCTGAAAGGGCGTTAAAGTTCTACTTTCACCTATAATTTCGTTACATTCTGAATAAGCATTTAAATGTTATTTGCAAAAATCTACTTTCAAATTACTAAAATTTATAATACGGTCCAGGGGAAGTTACAATAATTAAAATACCAGTAAAATATGGGTTTGTCATTCTCAAATTCAATATTACATTTTGCTTACAAGAATTTGTGTTTTTTTGGCAAAGGCGATTATTTTTTTTTAAATTGGAGTAATAATCTAAAAAATAATTAGTTGTGTTGAGAATAGTATTCGCTGTGTATGATTAGTTTGCTATTCATTACTCAATGACCTCTCGTGGCCTCGCTCATCTCACAATAACTCAAAGAATAATTGAAATATTTGTAACTCAATAAAGTTCATTATTTATTAATTAGTATAGTTATTTAACTATACTAATTAATAAAATTTTCAAATAATACCCTTTTTAACACTCCAAACGATTGTTAAACTTCCGCCTCACATTACAAACACAGTATCTTTCGAATTCCGCAGAGATGGAATTTTCCAGTTCATGTGAATTTCTGACCTTAATATGCTCATAAAAGCTGTTTTTGAGTAATTTTGAAATGACTTGAAATTTGATTAAATAATTTATTAATTTTATTTTAGTTTTATTAATATTGTAATTATTAAACTTGCTTTTATTTCATCAAGGAGATCGAAATCAACAAAATATCAAGATAAAACTTTTAATTGGCATTAAAGGGACTACACAATTTTGCCAACTAGAGAACAAAAATCAGTGGCGCACATGTTTTTTTTTTAAAAATATTCCAGTGATGACCCATATGCACATCTCTTTTTTTGTCGAAACTTTGTTAGCATTAAAAGATGTAGCATTTATAGCCTCAAAACGTATATTATTTATATATATATATATATATATATATATATATATATATATATATATATATATATATATATATATATATATATATATATATATATATATATATATATATATATATATATATATATATGTATAACTTTTACCTCAAAATTTCATTTAAGTCACTAAAAAGCACTTGAAAGAAAAGTTATAATACATTGAAAAGAAAAATCAGAATCGGGCCTATGTTGATATAAAAAATGAAATCGTAAGGAATCTCCTACGAGAGATGGCACATGTTTTAGAAACACCCGCGCAATTATAGATCACAACTGAGGGCCATGTTACACTGATTGATCTAAAGAATATTATAAAATTTTAACAGGAAGAGAGGAGGTATAAAGGGGAGTATGTCGATAATTAAAGTGCGTTGGGATGGTTCATATATCTCGACGGAACAGATTATTGTTGAATACTATCCCTAAGTGAGGCTTCTATAAATCTTTGATGATGATATCTCGATCTAACCGAAAACTGTTTTGACAGATCCTGCGTTGTTTTATTAATAGTTATCTTGTTGGGTTGGGTGAGATTGGGCCCCATTAGTAATATAGATTGTGCTATTTGATACGGTGTTTAACTCAATATATTGATTAAGCTTTTAAGTTCGATTTACTATTTATATGCATTGTTCCACAACCACACACATAATAAAACGATCTCCAACATTTAAGGTTCTGTTAAAGTTATTATAAATTGTAAAAATTGATTTGTTTTTCTATTTATTGTTAACAATAAAAATCGTCAACAGTTTTCTTTACCTTTGATTGTAGGGCAAAATTTCTTTCCCAATTAATGCGGAATTGAAAAACTTGCAAATATTTCGAAATCTGTTAGATATAATTGCAGACACCTTCCAAGACAACAAACAGTTACTTTATTTTTGAATGTTAATGAAAAGTTGGTAACCATTTTTTGACGGGAGATGCACTAATATCTCACCGACACTTTACGACATCGTGTGTTGATATTAAAAAATTTTGCTTACCGTATCGGTGAGAACCATCCTCTGGACAGTCCACCTGATGAAGGGTAGACCCAGAAACCAAACCGGTTGTGGGAGTGGAGCTTGGTTCCCCCCTTTACGAGAAGCAAAACAATTTTCTTTTTACTTTTTATTTTTTTCTCTACTTTCGATTTTTCGAAATTAGAAAAAATACACAGCTAAAGGCAAGAAAATATTATTTATTAATATACACTGGAGCTGTAAGAATTTTGTTCATTTCATATAATAACAATATTTAGCCCTAATATCTTCCGGGACATCTACCTTAAACAATATAACATTGATTAACAAACTCAACATTGATTTATTTTATAGATAAATATAAAACAAACTCGTACTAGTGTAGGTATGTCGGTAAAACTATAGCGTGCTTGAAAAATATGAACTGGTCATATTAAAACTAATATTTAAATTGACGATAAATCCCGTAGTTACTAAAATAACACGGCATTGATTTTCAGTCACTCATACGCTCGAATGTTTTATTCAGTACTAATTGATTTTTATGTTTAGCGCCGTTATGAAATTTGAAATGGACAATGGAAATAGTCTGGAATAAAATAGCATCGCTTTTAAAAAGAATAAAAAGTTATCGTCCGTTCATAAACTTTCAGTTTTGATTTCACAGATTAGTTATTAATTACTTTATAATTGTGTCCAGCTACGTCGAACCAGCGGTTCCCGATAGACACACAGAAGGAAGTTAGTGAATTATGCTTGCTTAAGTTTCGGAATACAGTTCGAGACCAACCTGTATATTTGAATCACCCCGTATATCCTATAAAACTATTTTTTAACATGTGTGCTATTCAAATTGTGCAAAACAAAAATGTCAAATTCGAATATTTTACACAAAACAATACAGAGAAATATCTAATAGAAAACCTGATAATATGGCTTTGTCAGAACATTTGGTCCTGCTGTCTTGTTTACGTAAATCGTTTTAAACAAAATTCTTAATAAAGACTCCTAAGTTATTTTCAAAAAACAAAGTGAACATTTCTAAGAAAAAAACATGAAAGAAAATAGGGTGTATTCAGAATATTTGGTTATCCTGCAGGTTGTATGTCAAAGTGATTTGTTAAAACAAAATTACTAATAAATTCTCCTGCTCATACACCAATTAAAAATAGGAATTCCTAAGAATCGACTTTGATATTTTTTCAAAGGAAAACTTTTTTACGCTATAAATCTTTTTAAATTTCCGTTAAATTCGAAAAAAAGTGTAATAGAGGTAACATAGATAAATCTGTTCTACGACAGATATCCGCTCGGGAATTTATTTAACAAAATTAATTTTTAGAACGAACAGTAAATCATGGCTGATTCGTCGTTTTTTCCTTCTCTGGGCACAAAGTCGAGCGAGCCGAAATGCCTCCGCAGAGGCATTCCATCGGTTTGTAAGGAATTTCATCAGATTTCATGAGGTAGCTGACATGTTCGCAGGCGAAATATATGTGAAGATGTTTTGGGGGGTAGATAAAATATGAACAGTTATTTTTTTCCATCTCAAATAGGATATTTCTTTATGTCTCTGTAATTGTTTAAAAAATAGCAGCTCTTTTTCATTATCTGTCATATAATTATAAAAAAATCCTGCAAAGAAATCTTGTGTTGCTCAACATGTTTTTGATAAAAATAGTTTTATTAGATATTAAAAATTTAAATATAATAAAACACATCTCAAATTACAGGCAGTTGAATATATATTACTAGCATGTACCAGCGACTTCGTTCGCGTCGAATTAATCATTTGTAATGGTGATGATAAAACAAAGCAAGAATTTCCATTAACATATAAACTGGATAAAATTTTCTCACATTTATGTCAGCACGAGAAAAAACAATATGGCGAGATTATTATATAACTTGGTAATATTTGAGGGGTAGTTTCATCTCGTTGAAATTTGACTTTCGAAAAATCCGTTTGCCAAAAATAGGCTTTTTACGTGAAGCAGTTTAAGCAGAATCGTGGTTAAGAAATTACCCAACTTTTTGGAACACGCTGTATGATTTTTTAAAAAATTTCAAAATATGTAAAAAACCAAATAAATTATGCTTGTCCAAGCGTTTTCCCGAAAGACTATCCGTTTTTTAAATAACAAATATTGTAATATTTGAGGGGCGTTTTCACCCTCTTGGAATCTGAGATTCGAGGAACCCCTCCTTATCGAACCTCTATACCCCACAGTTAATCCGTTTGCCAAAAATCAGCTTTAAACGTAAAGCAGTTTAAGCAGAATCGTGATTACTCAATGGTCATATTTTATGAAACACCCTGTATGAATTTATAAAAAAATCTTAAAATATGTAAAACAACAAAATAGATATACGTGTTTAAGAGTTTTTCCGAAAAACTCACCGGTTTTTAAATAAAAAATATTTTAATATTTGAAGGATAGTTTCACCCCCTTAGAATTCGAGTTTCGAAAAATCCCTTCTTATCGAACCTCTACACCCTAAAGTCAATCTGTTTTCCAAAAATCAGCTTTTTACGTCAAGCGCTTTATACATTTTTAAAAAATCTTAAAATATGTAAAAAAACAAAATAAAATATTCGTGTTTAAGCGTTTTTTTTTTTTTCGATTTTTTTTTTTTTGTTTTATAAAATATTAGCAATATTTGAAATTTGGTTTCCACCCTCTTGGAACTGGAATTTCGAAAAGAAACCCCTTCTTATCGAACCTCTACACCCCAAGAATCAACCGCAGCATGCAAAATTGAAGAAACTTCTTACGTTGAGTGGTTTGAGCGGGATCGTGATTAATCAGTATGTCAGTCACTTAAAGGATTTTAGATATTAGTATAGACTAGAGTTACATATTATGAGTTCTCATCATCATCACATCATCATCATCATTTTAAACTAAAATACGATAGTTTATAAACTAGTCAACTAAACATTTTAACCGTAACGTATACATTAAATTTATACGTACAAAAAGCTTAATATAAATTTTACTTAATTTCTCCTAACGCGAAAATCTTTGGCCTGGAAATATATAAATTAAATCAAACTAATATATTTTTCGCTCTCTAACACCCTGATTGCAAAAACCAGACACTCGTGAAAGAGCTTTACAATATTTCTGTTTATTCTGCTTACTGGTCATTCTGCATTTTAGAGAAACGGAAAATTAAAATTAATAACCAACATTTTTTGGAAATATTATGATTTAGAACTGTAATATATTATAAAAAAGTTACAAGAACAGAAAATAACTTTCAGTAAAAAAACAACACCATTTTAGTCCATACATACCGGCATTATTATATATGGTAGAAAATGGCATTCCGAACAGAGTGACATAGCATATGTCAACTTTTGATATTTTGCTTAAAAATAGTAATTTAAACTGCAATCTAGAGTGCAATGGCTGTGTTCACAACGACATGTTTTCTCGAAGTATTTGGTACCAAATTATTCGTAAATAAATGCTCTTGAGGTTGTTAAAGAATTGTTGCCAAATTGCTAATGAGGCACTCTCGTTACATTGAAAAAAATTGAGTAACGATACTTAGACATCTTTTATCTGGTCAGGAAAAGACACTAAACTATTAACGTATCAATCGTTTTACATCCTAGGATGTAAAACTATTAACGTAAATAAAAGAAATTTAGGTCAAATTTTATTAAATAATAAAGACAAAACTAATATCAAAAATAAGTCGGGTGTATATAGGGTGGATTGCAATGATTGTGATGCCGTGTACATAGGCCAAACAGGTAGAAATTTATATATAAGGATTAAAGAACATGTAAAGTCTATTAATAATCTCAAGCATAGTTCTGGTCTTGCAACTCATTGTATGGTAAATACAGAATTAATGCTCAATTAAGTTATTACACAGAGAAACAAAAGGTAGAGGCTTAAATTACATTGAATAGTTAGAAATACTAAAATCTGTTAAAAAGCAAATAATGTTAACGATAACAAGTTTTAAACACATTTTTATTACCCCTATTGTAAACTCTCTGAACCCACCCCATAGCAAATATATATAGTTACAGTGTAGTTAGACGATTGGTTCTTAAAAAACTCTTCTTGAATAGGACTAACAAGCCGAAACATATATGTAGAAGTTAAAAGTTACTCTTATTAAAAGTTTTTTGAAACATCTAAAAGCGTGCTTTTAAAATACTAATATTTCAACGATGTTTCACAAGGAACCAACCACAGCTTCAGTACAATTTATTTATATTGCTATTTCTTTAATTGAAAATGTCAAAAGTTGATATATGATATGTCATTCTATTCAGAATGTCATTTTCTAACAAATAAAGTAAAAAAATACCATTGGTGCTATTTAAAATCAAGGTTGAGTCTTTCTAATAAAACAGAGGAAGTGGCAGAAAGTAATTGAATACGTTAATCAATCCCCATTTTATGTTATATACAACATAGCAAAATTTCGTTTTATCTAGAAAAATAAAAAGTTATACTAGTGAGTCACGTTTGAATAAATCCGGTATAGATATCAAAAAATCTACTTCTACAGTAGCATTTTTATTCGAAATTTGTATCTCTTTTTTTAAGAGAAAAAAAAAACAATTTTCTTTTAAATCTCGTTTATAGCAAAATCTTTTTCTCGAAAATATTTATATTAAAAGGCAAAATGGGCCATTTCTTTTTCGCCCACCGGGGAATACAAGCCGTCCCTAAAAAGTTTCTTCCCTTTTTCGAAACCTAGACGACTGCTTTGCGAACGAGAAAGCTCGACCTCAAACACATTTCGAATCAGTTTACGAGCTTTCTTAAAGACCGTTACAATTCAAGAGAGAATTTAAATGCACCTTAAATAGAGTTCCGGACCA
The DNA here is from genome assembly GCF_002938485.1 of Sitophilus oryzae. Classification (NCBI taxonomy): domain Eukaryota; kingdom Metazoa; phylum Arthropoda; class Insecta; order Coleoptera; family Curculionidae; genus Sitophilus; species Sitophilus oryzae. Next base: position 17,546 of record NW_022146710.1, on the reverse strand, counting down.
ATCGATTCAAAATATCTCGCTCTCATTGTTGCCAACCCCCTAAACCGCTTTCGAATAAGCAGAGCGAAAATTCCTTTGCCAACTGAAACACTTTTTAAGAGTTTAGTCGCGTCAAAAATGTCGATTTTTGTACATAACTGGAAAGAATTTTTATAGTTGTCGAGGGATCCTGATCAATGGAAGAAGCAGAACTATCGAAATAGATCACCCTTACCCTATATTTACCACTTATACAAGGTGTTTTCAAAGGGAGTGGCCTACCCTATATTTTGCACTTAAGATAAAAGCAAAGAAATTTGGTATGTTGGTATACTTTTGGCGCTCTCTGTTTCACCGGAAATTTCTGCAAAAACGTATTGGAAAGTTTATTTGAAAAGAGCGTGTGAAGAACTATTTTGAACTATGAATAGAAATTATCTTTTGGAATTAGAAACCGTTTCAAACAATATTTAGACACTTCAAAAGCAGACTAATCAAAATCGATTCAAATTTACCTGCTTTTCATCGTTTCCAATTTAAAACCTCTTAAAATAAACTGTGCGAATTTTCTTCTTTGTGGCAAAGTTGTTTTAAAGCTACTATAACACTACAGAGTCCTTAAAATATGCGCTAATGTTAACATTTTAATTTAAACAGAAGAAAAGTAAAATTCACACTAATTCCTCGATCAAATCTTTGTTCTTTGTTGTTGAAAGATATTAGAATCACCTTACAGTACAGGATTCTTACGATTCTTATTCTTCTACTTCCAGACAGCCTATAATAATAAACTTAGGAGTTTTGTATAAGTGCCAAACTAAAGTATATACTATGAAATACATAAAAAATAATGAAACTAAAATCGGAAACCGCTAATAAAGCTGTACTGATTTCTTTCGAAAATCGACATCTATGAAACTATCATCCTTCGGGACATAAACGGTTCATTGTGAGACAGGAAATTGTAGAGAGAAACAAGCCGAATAATATAGGATACAACATTTTAATGAACAATCCCTTCCATAAAATCAATAAAATGAAAAATATACAAAATAATATACATATACTGATTTCTTTCGAAAATCTACAACTATGAAACTATGAACCCTTCCCGGACACAAACGGTACATTGTGAAACAGGAAATTGTAGAAAGAAACAAGCCCTATAACATAGGATACAACATTTTAATGAACAGCGCTTTCCATAAAATCAATAAAATGAAAAAATATACGAAATAATATACATGTACTGATTTCTTTCCGAAAATCAGCAGCCTAATGAAATTATGATCCCTTCCCCGGATACAAACGGTACATTGTGAGGCAGGAAATTGTAGAAAGAAACAAGCCCTAGAACATAGGAAACAACATTTTAATGAACAGTTTTCCATAAAAATCAATAAAATGAAAATATACGAAGTAATATATATGTAATTGATTTCTTTCGGAAAATCGACGACTATGAAACTATCATCCTTTCCCGGACACAAACGGTACATTGTGAGACCGGAAATTGTAGAGAGAAACGTGCCCTATAACATAGGATACAACATTTTAATGAACAGTGTTTTCCTATAAAATCAATATAATGAAAAATATATAAGAAATAATATACATGTACTGATTTCTTTCGAAAAATCGACAATATGAAACTATGAACCCCCGACACAAACGGTACATTGTGAAACAGGAAATTGTAGAGAAAAGCCCTATACATGGTGGAGTATACGGGAGGGGGGTAATAGGTGTAATTACCCCTCCCAGAAAGAAATTCATTAATAAGAGATAAAATTTGGTATAAAATAAAATTTTTTTTTTTAAAAAAAAGTTAATAATACAAATTAAAACAGAATATCCAAGCCAATCCTAGTAGATTTTTTCCACAGTTACAATACCTTCCAGCAAAAATTTAATTCAAATTTTGTACTTTTGAATATTCACACTACCCCTCCCAGACTCAATCTCTAGATGCGCCACTGAGATGACATGGGGAAATGTTTGTTGTGAATTTATCCAGAACTAGGACTCCAAATGGAACTTAATTGAGAGACCGATATTTTGATATCGAGAACATTCTTTTTAGTTGTCGCTGGTTTTATACTGTCGATCGATATATAAATTAGTCAGTACAAGAGTACTTTAAACCTCATTTCAAACGAAAAAATAGTCCCGAATAGCGTTTCTGTGTAATTGCCAATCTCGAGTTAATGGATAGTGTCGCCGTCCGTCCGTCGAAAAGCAAAAAAACCGTAGGAAAAAAAGGCACAACGTAAAAAAAATAAACTCATTATTTCGAAATCAGCAGCCTAAGCAGAAAATTCGATTATGTCACGATTATTTTCCCGGCCGACGCCCCTTACTTCTGGCATTTTTCACTGGGAAAATGCGAGCCGCGTTTGCATAATTCCGAAAATTCGTGTTTTTCCTGGAAATCCGTAAATGATAATTTTAATCGAGGCGCGAGCTGAACTACTAATGGAATACGAAATGGCATGGTTCGCCATCAAAAACAGACAAGGAACAATCACCATGCACTACTTTACATTACAACATGAAGCACACCTTTAAAAATAACATTGCTACTAGAAGTTATTTTGCACTGTCACATTTGCCATCATAATAATCGACTCAAGGTACCTGCCAGGTGAAGTGGAAACCGGCCTGGGAAAAACAGGCAAGCGGCCCAAATCCACAAAACAAAATGACCATAACGAAGAAACATATTTTCATTTATTAATATATAAGTATGTTTTTCGCTCTTATGAAAAAGCTCTTGTTTCCGGTTTTAAAAAATTAAATTGTCTTGTTCAAAATTCTCGTAAAGACCAGTATTGGGTCGGACATCTGAATTTTACTACAAAATGGCCCAGTTTTACAGGGTTTTACTGCTTTGTTTCCATTATCGATAACGGTAATTTTATAGGTTACGATTTTGAGTCACGATTTGGAGAAACTTTAAGACTTCCTGATTCATTCAGTTCAGCTGACCCAATCCTCTGGAAATACATTACTTTTAGCCTTTCGGGTATATACTTGAATATATTCTTGAATTGTAGAAAGAAATTCTCTTTTCTGCTACAGCAGCAGCCTCCTCATGCACACGTGTTTAACTAAATGAACTGCGGTCGCCATTAAAACTGAAGCATTTTTTAGGTTATTCTTAGGTTAGTTCTTATCACGAAACTTTTCCTCTATACTTTTCTACATTTGCATCTTGTTGATGATATTGCCATGACTCAAACGAAAAAACCTAGGCAGTGGATATAAATATGTTCTGATGTATTGCTATTTTATGTTACAGTCCATAATAAGTATATTTCGATTTTCGAGACATTAGCTAATATTTTATTATCTAATCTAGTTTAAACCTTATTTAACTCTTCTCTGCTGTCTCAGTAATTTTTAGCAAATTAATTTTAGCAACATTTTAAACAGCAGTTTAGACTCGGCTTTTAGTCCGTCCCCAACTAAAACCAAGCATAGAGATATCCATCTTCATGTTTTCTCCGTCAACCGCAGAGTTCGCGTCACCTTCTTACAAAGGGGAGCTCGAAAATATTGCACCGAGGCCCCCAGCTGTCAATCTACGACCCCGTATTCTTAGTATACATTGATCGAGACCATTTAAATTTACCCAATGCTATTCATTCTTTTTCTTTTTTGCTGCCAGTCAGCTTTCCATTTTTTGAAGTTATTAATAAAAAAATAGTTGGTAAAACTATACAGGGTAAGTCTTAAATAAGTGCAAATTTTTCAGTGGGGTGGTAGTATATTCTGACCCCAGGAACACGTCTAGAGTTTTTTTTTGTAAAAAAGATGTTAAAAATTGAGCATTTTCTGTTAAATTTTCCTGCATATTTTAGGAAAGCTTTTAGAACTTTTTGTTCACCGCCAATTTATCCACTGAATAGTTTCTTAATCTCTGATATTACGGCACTAATACCGAAAAACTGAGGTGGCTCATTTTTTTAAATAAATCTATTCCAAAAGTTTAATAACTCGATTGGACTTAAGAGAACATATTACGTTTATTTTATTGAGATCTACCAGCCCCAAAAATATTTGCACTTATTTAAGACTCCACCCTGTATAACCTAGTTCAAAATTTTTATTAAACTATTTAAAAGTACTTACATACATTAATTTTTTTATCTTTTTAAAAAAAAAAAAAAAAAAAAAATAACACTTTGATGGTAAATTTGACTTAGGAAATTCTATACTCTGTTAATCTGAAATTATTTTATTGTAATTTTATTTTGCTGTATGTAACTGCTGCTCTTTGTTTTCAGATATATTAGGGTCTTTGTATTCACCTTGTATAAATACAAATTTTCAAACCGAACAAACAACACATGATTATTAAAATTATAAGTGTCCCAGAGAAAGACATTTTACAATAGTTATTTTACAAATTAAAATAAAAAAATGTTTTCTAAAAAGCAACTGATGATTATAATTGATGCAAATTGATTAGTTAGTTATGGAGTTATTAAGGATCTTACGTCATTTTAGTTAGAAGATTAGCCATTTTTAATTTTTTGCTAATCCAATCTTTTTTGAGCTTTGATCACCGGTCCACCGGGAATTTTCCCGTTTTCCCTTATGGCCCATCCACCCCTGATCGTAAGAATCTTAAAACATCCACATTCTCTAGACCGAACCTTCCATATAGCCCTTTGTCAATGGGCTATCAATGCCTAGTATACAGAAACACACATTTACCACGCTGTTGCACTAACATAAAATGTGTTGTTGGTTCTTCTTCAGATTGACATGGAATACAATACGAATGGATACAATTACTTGTAATCCATTTGCCATTGAGGTAATACCTTTAAAAATACCATTGTTAGCAGAAGTTATTTTGATTTATAACTTTCTATTGTATAGTTTGCTATAAACATATCACAATACTGTAATAACAAAATACATCCAAATAAAGGGAAGGAAAAACATTCCATTCATAAAACTCCATTAGTTTACAATCATACATATTTCAACAGTTTCATCTTGAGGTTAGGAGAGATGGGTACATAAATATGGACAGTGTATTTGTGTGGTCTGTATTTTCATGCATAGAAAGAGATTTTAATGTATTAGAGAAAACAAAATAAAACCTGCATACAGTGTTGTTGGTTTTTATGTATGTAGCAAAATATGGTAGGAATAAATTTTACATTTAAAACAACTACTAACTAAAAACTTTCCTTTATAAAAGAATAAGATAATATATCTTTTGCTAAATATTACAACTTCGTACCATTTGAAATTTTGATGCAAAGTCCGGCAATACCGCATAATAAGAAATGTTTCAACCCATAGACTTAAAATAAAATATAGACTGAGCATCTCAACGCGGACAAACAACCTTTTTTGTACACATGTTTACTTCTAGGTAATAGCCGACTGAGCCTTCCTCATCCAGCCTATAGTTGTCACGTCTTTACTATTATCAATATTTTTTTTCTTTGTTATACACATATATTGGATATTAATACTACAGTTTAATAAAGTAGGTTTTAATATTCCATAGATGTATTAAATAAATAGTCCTTATACTACTAAATTATAAGTCGGATACTGTTTAATAAGGATAAGTTCTTACAATATGACAACACCGATTAGAGGCGAGGGAGCCTATTCATTCATTTATTACCCTGTAGTACGTGTCGCACGTGTGCGGTAAAGTTTTGTTGCCGCTATGTCCCCGGCTGTGTTAACGCATTTTCTTAGCTTGTAGTCCTAAGTGTTTATTTTATTGACTTTTTCTGTTCAAAAACTATAAAATATGGTTCGCCAGTGCCAAATTTGCTAGAAATTTGACTTAAATAATCCATTAAGTCTTGAAACGACTTTGACCGGTAGGCAACTCAATTTACCCATTGGCAGTCAGTGGCGTTGTTGTAGAAAGGCACTTATTTAGGATAATATTTTAGTTTCAAAAAAAAAAAAATCTGAATTTTTTCTTTTACATTACATTATTTACTTACTTACATTGTAACAATATCATAATTATAACCCTGTTAATAATTAATAATGTTTTATTAAAAATATATTCCGATTTATTCTAAAAATTATCTTCAGAATCTAAAATAACGTACAAGAATTTTAAAAATGATATTACATTATGAAACAATATTTTTTATCATACCGGGTCGTCTCAAAAGTAAGCCGGGTCGTTTAAAGAAACTTTTTTTATTTTTTCAGATAAAAACAGATTTGTATGTAAAGCAGTAGCAGTGACATAAATTAGATTTATTGATTCACTGTTTTTGTCTCTTCCTGTTTCACCGAATGACATCTTTGATTTTTAAAGGCACCCTCGGTATATTGCTACTTTATTCGATAAAAATGACACTCTGAATAGAATGACATATCATATGTCAACTTTTGACATTGTCGCTTAAAAACATATCCTATTTTAAATTTCAATCCAGTTTTTTTCAATCCACTAAGTTTTAATCGAGCCTTGGAAAATAGTTTTGATCGTCTAATAGGTTTCTTGTCTTGTCTAGGCCGGTTAAAAGATGTACAAATCGTATTTTTAATCATACATATATCAATTTTTTCAAATGGAACAAGGGTGACTCATTAGCATATTGAAAAAGCATTTTTATGAATATATTGATACCACACACTTCTTGGTATTTCGAGTCAAATTGTCGTTATGAACCGCGCGTTACAATTACAATTAAACCATATGCGAAAATGTCAAAAGTTGACATATGATGTCATTCTATTCAGAGTGTCATTTTCATCGAATAAAGTAGAAATATACCGAGTGTGCCGTTTAAAAATTAAAAGTTATAGTCATTTCCGGTGAAACAGGAAGTGACCAAAACAATTGAATGCGTCAATCAATCCCTAATTTATTTCATATACTTTAACACATTAAATCTTGTTTTTTTATTTGAAAATATAAAAAATTATGGGGATGAGCCACTTTTGAGGCGCACCCGGTATAATAAAGACAGTACTGAGTTAAATAAATGTAGTTTTTATTTTATCCACTTCCTACCACCTTCCTTGCTTTAATGGAACAGATTTATGTTTTCTCTAATTTACATAATAAGACATCACTTAACCAGAAAAAAATTACAACAATCATATTTTTTTTTTCTCTCCCTATCGCCGTTTCTATTATATCTGTGGAATAAATCCTGTTTTGATTAATATTAGGGGTTGTACTTGAATAAAATTAATAATTTATTATTAATTTCCAAAATTACCTAATTTCGATTATAAAATTTCTTCTTATAACGTGTATTTTATTATTTTATCCTTTTTGGACTCTAATTGTTTTTTCTAAACTTTTATTTAAAAACCTGTCCTAAATCTTAATAAAATATAAAAGTTTGAATACGATATATTTTTTAATTTAATTATAGCTTCATTAAAATAAAAAAATTACCCGGCTATGATACGGAGAGTTCAGGTATACTTGAGAAACGAAAGACAGTGTTGTGTTTCTCGGCAGAGTCGTCAGGGAACGACCGTTACGACAGAGACAACCTATCTATCGCTGTGTCGCACTCGTTATAACCTAAAATAATAACACAACAATAACAAGACAGTGTCTGACCGCATGTTCCAGCTATTTATGAATGATATGCTCAGTCTATATTTTAAGTCTATGTTTCAACCCAACTTTTGTCTCTTTAATACATTTGACTTGTCATTAAGCTGTCGACATCACTGTCACACGATAAAGTCCAGACCATTCATTTTAGATGATCAAATCGGTATAATGTAATATAACTTAATAAATATTTGTTTATTATAGGAATAGTACATGAGAATTCAAGGTGTGCAGTCCATAAAAATTGTAGTAGTAATTTAGGTACACCAATGATAAAGTTAAAAAATACGTAACGTAACTTACAGCCGAAATATCAATTTAGGACTAGAATAGTCCACCCTTTTGAATACTAAGCACTGATGAACCATCTTACATATTTAAAGATACTTTAAACAGTTATTTTGCAAAGAAAAACAGTAAAACTTCGTTGAAAACACAAAAGTTCACAAAAACCGCGCAGCAACACTCAAGAATCGGTGTCATTTTTTACTATTAATGGTAAAATCATCGTAAAAACTATAGAAAACAAACATTTTCCTGAAGCAGCGTTGTCACGGTTACACTCCTAATAAATTTTAATTTTCTTTTAATTAGAAAACTATAAATAATTACAAGCGTGTAATCTTTTAATTAAAATTATATAGCTACACATATATTTAGTTAAACGTTTTTTATTAGGTACACAAAGGGAACATTTATGTCATTAATAACATGGTTCGTTTTCAAACATGAGCCGTAATCTAATGCAATCCGCAAAAAATTGTTTTCATCGATTTTTATTAAAAACGATGTTAATATAAAATGTAGGTAAATAGTTTTGACTACCTTTATTTAGTTGCCGTTTGTAACAACTTTAAAAGCATAAAATCGAACCATTCTTAAAAATCTAATTTCTTGGTACTTAATATAACATTTTTATGCTATTTTTCGCTTAGTCATTTCAAAACGTTTCGGTATATTTGTAAAGTTAGAGTTCATTCACTTAAATTTCAATAATCAATTAAAATCACATTTTCAATTGTTAAAAGTATGGCCTATTCTGATAATGGTATATGAAATGGTTTCATATTATTATCAAAGACATAATACAGATATGATCATAAACATAAAAACAATACATGAAAAAATTCCATGTATTGTTTTATTAACAAATATTAAGTTATTGATATACTATTCCTAAAATAGTTTTATTAACTCTAATTTCGTCATTTTTCAGATAGGTTAGGTTTGTGTGCATTACAAAAACATATAAAGTGTTTTTACCTGACTAACCCATCACTAATCTATGATGCTGCACTTATAATATTGCCTTAAGATTGACAAAAAATATTTTAATTTATTTTTTTACCTCTTCAGATTGCTTTGTAAAAAAGATCAAGTGGTGGAATAATTATTTGATGATGTAATCTATACAGTATGCCGCCAGATTGTATATTAATATTATTAGTATTGATTATTATTAACCTTTTGAGAAAAAATGCCTTCTTATAGAAAGGTTTGCTTGTTCTAAAAACGAAGATCCGTTTTATATTTTTACATATTTCAATACCGTTTAAGAGAAAAATAAAAAATATAAAAATTATAGTTAAATTTTACCAAAGTCCCAAAATCGAAACGCGTTTCTGTGGTAATATCATTTAGTTTTCATTGTTTGATAGAGGGTTAATATAAATTTTTTGATTAACGCTATTGGTATTTTTGCCATTGAAGATAAAAAAGTTTAAGTAAAATTTGTAATCACCTTTTCAGTAATGAACTAAAAATCTAAATGTGTTCCCAAGTAGCATCTATCTGACGAACTAAATCTGACCTGCAGCGACGTCAGACTTTGTGCAAATTTAGTTCGGTGCTGGTGATATGACCGGTGACGCTTTCCTATTAAAAGCGACGTCGTTGGATCTAAGTCGGTAAATCCAACGATCTGTCCACGTACAAAATAACAACGTACCATTTTTATTAATTTTCCAAGTCGTTCTAATGTTGGTTTTTTGCATGACGTACATATACTTGAACTAGCTCGACCCGTTGCCACCCATTGTCCGGATAGGATACGTCTCACTGATAATCCCTAAAGTAACGTCCAATTATATTTTTGTTGTATTTTTTATGTTCATATTTATAACCTAATTTACCTATCTCTATTTACGTCCGTCGTTAGTATCTCTATTTACGTATTATCTCTATTTACGTTATAACCTAATTTACTTAATATTAGTATCTCTATTTACGTCCGTAAATACAACCCATTGAGTAGCATTTGCGGCGTAATAAACATCACGAACATAACCTAATAAAAAGTTTTTGTGAACAAACTTAATTTTTTTTTTTTTATTATGCCTAAAAACACTAAAAAGGCATTTAGACATTCATCTACATTTTACAGAAAGAGGTCGAGGCTTTTGCAAAATAATAATAGTAGTAGTGACGTCTTGCCTCCACCCACAAATGCTTTTTATCCGAAGAGGTGCTGCATTACACTGGTGCATCTTAATTTCATTTTTTAGCTTAGGAAACCAGCAGACTTCATCCTCCTCCCACATGTGAGGTACTGGTTCCACTTTAAATTTTGCATAATACTATCTTAAAAAGGTGGCTGCCCATTTTTTTAAGGAGAAACAAAATAAAATATAGTTGCACAAATCCGCAAATCACTGATACGAAAAGTGAGGTTACGTGGCGTACGTTGGAATTATATACGTCATAATACGATTGCCGGTCGTCCAGTTTGATGACTTCGGTCGTGTGAGACGACTAATGTTGTAGACCCGGTCGGAATTGGTATATTGGCAGTTCATATTAAGTCGGAAACAGAAATCCGCCATTCTTAACAAGCTTCCGATTGTCAGCCATTTTGAAATCGTTTTTGTTTTTAAATTTATATTCACATTCCGGTTTCTAGTAGAATAATATTGATAAGGTTGAGTTTTGGGGGAACCACAGTACAGTTTTATGATTAAACCAGCTGAAAAATAAAAAAAAATATTTTGCGAGTTACTTTTTATAAATATTTTATTTCATAAATCTACCTAATTTTGCAGGCGCTCGTGTTTTCCGGAGTATTTTAATCAGATATATCAAAAAGTGACTTGCCTCAAAACTGATGTCTGGATTAATGATTCAGAATAAGTATAATATGAAATTAGTAGGCACGTAAGTTATATTCGAGGAGTGATTATGAATCCATTTGTAATTAGGTAGTTTGGCTAGGTTTTTATGTATTCTTTGGTAGCGAATATGAAACCAAACGTAACGTAAGCGCTTAGCGACGAATTTTAAGTAACCAAAATCCAACGTAATATGACGTTGAAGATATCATAAATAGAATAAACAAGGCCAGAATAACATTTGGAATCCTCATCATTATTTGGAGAACTAGACAGCAATTTCAACTAGTAAACTTAAAATTTTCATGAGTAAAAGTCAATATTGCTGTATGGTGCAGAGACCTGGAATATTACATCGCCATTAATTAACAAACTCCAATGTTTTGCTACCGCAATCTGCGAAAAATTGTAGCAATATTCTAGCCAAATACTATCATAAATGAGGATTTATGGAGCTTCACCAACCAGAGGCAGGTGTATAACGAGATCAAACTTGGGAAATGGAGGTGGATTGTTCACACTTTAAGGCCAAGAGGCAACAACATCGCCAGCAGAGCTATTGAGTGGAATCCATAAGACAGTAGAAGAACTGATCGTCGAATACATGGTAAAGGAAAATTAAAGAGCAGATCGAATCAGAAAACGGACCGTGGCATGATGCCAAATCAATTGAAAACAATCGAACCCGCTGGAGAGCGTTTATTGAAGCCCTGTACTCCACGTGGGAGTAAAGGACAAAATGAAATTATGTATTATACCTAAAACGTAGTAAAGCAGCAGTATTTTTAACAACAATTAAGTTGTAGTGTAGTACTTTTAACTAATATACATTGACTGATGTAAATTATAAAGCATGTAGTAAAATACCAAAAAGATATATTAGCCTTATTAAGAAGGCACTTGAATGCTAATAAAATGCATATTAGCTACTCGCAAGAACGTACGAGGTTCTACACCAGCGTTAAAGACAAATATCGGCTTTAAGCGTAATAAAGTGACCGTAGATTAAACTGAAAATCCTTAGTCATTAAATACAGCTCGAGCCGGTTGGAAAATGTGCGACACGCATGCGATCAATTATTATTTCGAGCAGCGCCAGCCCTGCAGCTACCAAGGGTGGCATAGCCGAAGGGCAAAACATTTAACGGGGCATTCTGGCCCTTCTGTTGCCTAGTTTTTGATTTATCGAAAATATTTCGGCCTTGTTTTGCCCCTTCGCTTTTGATTAATGACTGGAAAACGACGACGGACTCTGCTGTGGCATAAACCGACGGCCAGGTTGAGGATTTCGCGAAAAACAATACGAGGTAGGTGTGTAGGAATTTTTGTTTCCGCACCCCTTTCGCATGAGAAACGACCACAATTTCTTGCAACGTGTTACATAGAAATTATTTAGGGTTAACCTAATCAGAATGGAAAATAATTAAAGCCTGATATACGGAGCATTCAACAATGATAGTCGGCAATATAATATACAGGGTGCTACAAATTCGAGGTACGAGCATTGGTATCTCGGTAACCGTAATAGATACGAACATGGTTAAAATGGGGGCAAAGTTGTTGTTTTGGGATGTTCACCAAGATGCCATCTAAAAAGTTTTAAAAATTTGAAGGACTGCTGAGTTTTTTGGAAAAAAACTGATTTTTATGAAAATCAATTTTATTTTCTCCTGTCGTTACTTTTTCGAAAATCAAAAAACTAATTGCACATTCTCATACCCACTTTATTAGGGCTATCTGATAGTAATTTTAGATTTTCAAATTAGCTGATAGTTTGTGAGATAGAGAGGCCAACTTAATTTTTTTAAATAAGGACCTGCATTTTTTATTTCAGGTTTTGAAAGAACTCGGTCTCTGGAATACAATGATATGCCACACTTAATACTTTTGTATTGTTTTGTATACCTTAACAGCAACAAAACTATTTAATTACTATTTTAAATAATTTCAACTCCGACACTGGTTTCTTAAATTATTTAATCTGATTATATTCATTGCAACAATATTGATCAGCGCTAATTAACATTGAATAAGGAAAATCGAGACAATTGGAAGATTCAAATAAATAATATCCACGTCACAAATTTAAAGATATTATTTTTAACTTTTTTACTTTTTTAACTTACCACCCTCCCTATTGCACAAATTAATTTTTCGCTCAATTTTATTTGTAGCTCTTTAAACTTTCTTCTTATACTTTCGAATGCATTTTGTACTCTTTATTGTAAATGTTGAAATGAATTGATTTCACTTTTACAAAAAATGACGTCAAATAATGAAGCCCCTTGGCGATAGGTCCAGGAACATCGCTGGCCATTATACTGCTCTACCATTTCCAATCCATCTTCCGGGAAAATTATTTGATTGTTTATATAATATTATATTTTATTTATATTATTTTATTGCATTTGATTTTCCGTATTCAATGTTTTACCCCACGTCATTAAGTTTGAAAGCTTATCAATATTGTAACGATGAATAGATTAAATATTTGAAAAAAAAAAAACAGATCCGGACTTGAAATTAGATTAAATAAATTGTGTTCAAATGTCTAAACAAAAAAAAAATATTAAGTGTGGCATATCATTGTACTCAGGAGACCGAGTTCTTTCAAAATCTCAAATAAAAAATGCAGGTCCGTATTTAGAAAAGTTAAGTTCGCCTCTGTATCTCAAAAATTATAAGATAGTTTGAAAATCTAAAAATTCTATCAGATAGTCCTAATGAAGTGGCTATGAGAATGTGCAATTAGTTTTTTGATTTTCTAAAAAGGAACGACAGGAAAAAATAAAATTGATTTTCAAAAAAATCAGTTTTTTCCAAAAAACTCAGCAATCTGTGAAATTTTTGAAACTTTTTTGATTGCATCTTGGTGAACATTTTAACCATGTCCGTATCTATTACGGTTACCGAGATACCAATGCTCGTACCTCGAATTTGTAGCACCCTGTATAGTCAGCAATATACAGGGTGGTCCAAATTGTATTCCGAAAACTTCGGCAGCATTTCTACAGATAAAAATAAGTAAAAAAAAGTTATTATAAATGTATGTCCTAAAATGCTTAGTTTCGGAGTTACAGGGTGTAGAAATTTCATTCTTAAGTAACGTCAATATTTGGATGAAAATTAGTGCCTGGGAGTTTTTTGACATGATAAATTTGATTTTGATGTCAATATGACTCCTACTTGTAGAGGGCGCCACCTACATATTTTTTTACTGGTTTAAAGAGTAATAACTTTTAGTCCGTACCTGTATAAAAACTATTGAGTAAAAAATATACATTTACAACATTTTTTACGTAAAAAATATCTTTTTGGTAAAAATCGCCATGAGTAATGGTTCTCGAGATATTTGGAATCGAAATTATCAATACCTGTCATCATTGACATAAAATAAACATGTTGACTACATAGATTTTAGAATGAAATCATAAATTTGAGATGGTTTTTGTGCCAAAAGGTCAAGAGAAACAACTTTATCATAATTTTTGGCAGAAAAATTTATGATTAATTAAAAAAATTAAAATTTCCTAAATTTATTATTTCAGTACCAAGGAAAGGTATTGTAACAAGTACTACCTGCCAACTCCCCTGTTATTACATTGGTAAATTACATGTGTTAAGGCTGAGCCGACCTGGATTCCTACACTTTTTGAATTGAAAAAGGCAGCTGTGCAGTTGAATCTGAGAAATTTAGTATATTATTTTTTATGCATTATTATATTAATTAATTCATCTGATTAAAACAATTTACAATAAGCTAATTGCACCATTACCCATCAAGTTAGAAGTTTTATTTATAGGTAATTCTTTATTAGTAACAACCTTGTATCGATTATTGTAATAAACTACTAAAATAGGTAAATAACATAGGTAGATTCAATTAACATTTAATTTTTTTTAACCTAGCCATAATTTCAAATTAAATTAAAGAGTGGCAGACAGATTATTTTATTTTTAATAAATTGTAATTAAAAATACGTAATCAAGTTATTTTCAGGAAAAAAAAAATTAAATATTTCATTATGTAAAAAAAATTGTTAATTGAAATATTGAAAATTTAAATTCAAATATTAAATAAACGCTCCAGAGACAATCGTTTAATCTGAATTATTATTTTATTTATATGTTAAATTAAAAATATTCCTGTTATGATTTTCCTTGTTATTGTAAAAATAACAAAAGTTATTTTAAAATATTTTGATTGGACGACACGCCAGAACGCCAGCATAGAATTTATATAAATCCGCTCTAATCTATACGATTTTCCAATGATGTATGGAAATTAATAACATTTAAGTAATATTTACAAATATTTAAATGTACCTTTTGTAAATAATATATATTTTATAATAAAATAAATGGACGGACTGTATTGTATTAAAAAAGTTAAAAAGTCCAATTAGATTTTTGTAGTACATAAGTGTTGATACATTTTATACCGTGCTGGCAACTGTTACTTTTGGGTCGGTATTTACATGTAAAGAAGTAAATCGAATAGGATCTTATTAAGTCGGAGTGAGAGAAACGAGACGGTGTGCTGTTGCAGGCGTTGCCGGTAACGTCTTACTTATCAAATAAAATCACGATCGCAAACCGCTTATAACGATGATTAAGACAACTAGATAAAATCATTAGATATGTTCCTGAGCTTCTAAAGGATATCGTTAGGGTGTCAAATTTTTATAACGATAAAAGTCAGTAATCGTGATAATTTAAAAACTCGACTTTAACACATAACACGCCATAACTTAAGAACCACTATAGATATTGAAACTTTTTATTTTGAAGATCGGATCTTTTACAATATGTTTTAAATAAGAAAGATTCGATAAGGTTGTTTTTTTCCCATTGAAAAATTTTCCAACAACCAATTCATTTTACTTTTAGTGCGTAGCAATTTTTTCAGCAATCGTGTAAACTTTTTATTTATAAAGATTTTCACATACCTACTGTCTATAAAAAAATATAGCAGAAATGTTAGAGAAATTTTTGAAAAAACTACAATCAATTATTTTTAATAGATTTGGATATATCGACTTTTTGAATTTAGAGTTCTAATAGCGCGACCACTGTCGAACACCAACTCAATTCCACTTATTTTTACCATAAATGCAAGTGTTTCCAACGTGCACTTAAAAATTTTCAACCTATAGCGAAAATTACAACGACTCGTTAATCAATAAACAAATAAAGTACCGCGAGACGTATTTAATCGTGAAGCTGAACGCATGATGTACACCTTTAAGTTCTAACAGAGGTACTGATTGGGTCGACTACGACAAATCTGCTATATCCCTCCCACTTTCTCTTAGCAATATGCACACAGTTTCTCGGTTTATTTCATACGTTTGGCAACGTAAGTTTACTGTTCTCTCTTTGTTCAATACATTATAAACGCATTGTACTCTTCTCATATACGAAAATCTCGACCCAAGACCTTTGCCAGTCCTTAATATACATACTTCGTTCTTTTTTTCAACTTATGTTTGCTTTAAATATTTATTAGATTTTGTAGAAAAAAATATGGGGGTCTACAAAATTGGATTATCTATAATTAATTTATTTAGTTCCGAGACAATCCATTGTAGTTTCTTTAATTGATCTGAGATGCAAAATGTTTTAAAATCACAATTTTAACACTTCTACAACCTGCGCTCATGTAGTTGTTATTAAACCACTATGAATTAAGGTTATTGATTATGAATTTAAACCAAAAAGCATATAAGAAACGCTAACTTGCAAGAGTCACGCAAAAAATTTAAATTTTGATGTTGTTCTGCTCAAAAGGAAATTGACCTTGAACTTTATAATACAAATTACAGATACCATAACCGTTAATTTTATTGTTGTTTAGCATTAGCGCTAAAACGCATTTTACTCTAATAAAATTTTGTTTATGAATTCCCATTGACAATACATAACGTCTAAAGTTTAGATTAAAAGTGAATTTTGTAAAGTTTTATGCTTAGAATTTTATTAAACGGTATATTCTTATTCGTTCTTGATTTCTACTTATGTTTAATTAAGTTTGTAAATTTCATAACTCTACTACTGAACCTATTATAACTAAAAAAATATTGGAAAAAAATGTCTGAAATTACTATATTACTAACATTTTAACTATATTAACTACTTATAATCGCGGAAAAATACATTTCATTAAATATAGAATCACTTTGGATTAAATAAATGAATATAAAACTATTAAGAGCAAAAAATATGCCCCAAATTTAACGACTTTATATACTAAAGTCAATGAGGAATCAAATAATTTTAAAAATTCTAAACAATCAAAAACAAAAATCGAAAATATAAAAGATTGCACTAAAGTCCGTATTTTTTTTCTTATACAGGGTGGCCCATCGAAAACGTTCCGCAAGGCATAACGGCCAGAGTATTTTTTTTTCAGAAAATTAAAAACACGTCAATTTTGTTTGTGAGGGGGACAACTTTTGCCCTAAAAATGATTGCAAAATCTTCAACCCTCTAAGCGGGGGTGTCATCCCCCAACTTTTTTGAAATGGGAAGGGGGGTCAAGTGTCGCCGCAATGAAAAGAGCTTTCTATTCTCTATATTTCCCCGCTACGTTTTTGAAAATCGGTCGAGTCGTTGAGAAAATATGAAGGATTGAAATTTGAAAAGTTTATTTAAACATTTGTCAGAGTAAATGATAAGGATAAATTCCTTCGACCAATTTGCTATTTTTTCTTATCATTTCTAGATGTTTGCGCATTTTTTCACTTGCCACAAGGTTGAACGGTCAGGTACGGTAGTTGCTAGATAGCTGTTCTGTGACTTATGCGTTGAAGTTCTTCTCAATATCGTTAAACTTTTTAACAATTATGGTGTACTCACTTGCAGAAAAAGTGGAAATAATCGAA
>NW_022146709.1:0-2060 GCF_002938485.1 Sitophilus oryzae | reverse complement strand
TACAGCTTGCCATACTAGAGCCGTTCGGTATACAAGGAAGGTAATGTGGCTAGCACTACGCTTCAACCGCCTATTATTACCTCAGGATTGTGAATCCCAAGTACTCATTTAAGGCTGAGTCGACCTAGGTACCCAAACTATTTTTATTTTAATAAAAATAGTCGGCTGATGCAATGCCGGATGTGGGAATCGAATCCACTACCTTGAGATTGGTAGACGAGAGCCTGTACCTCTACGCCACCGGGCACCTTTAGTATCAAGATTTGAGAATAGAAATGAAAAATATATGTCAAATGGAATCGGTCCAGGTAGTCTCCTTGATTGTTTCAGCCATTGGAATTATCCCGGTCAACCTGAAAGAACAATTAAAAGTAATTGGAATACCTGAAAATACTTACCGCCTAATGCAGAAATCTGTGCTGCTTGATGCTGCTAACATTGTTCGTTCTTTTGTAGGTGATTAACAATAGCACCTTGTATTGTCCCCATGGACCGATAAGGCAGCTCTAAACCTGTTTCATGAGCAGTGAAAAAAAAATAGAATATTAAATTGCGATAAAAATTAATTAGACAACTTGGTCAACACAAAATCAAGGCACACTTTGGTACAAAGATAAAAAACCTAATAATTCTCACATTCTTAGAAATAGGTACCCATAACTATATCGTTCAAAATGATTAAACGCAAGCATTTTCTTAAGTTCATAGCCAACTACGATTTCTATTTAAAAAATTATATTTTTCATTAGTTCTGACAAAAAACTCACTACGCCACTGGATTGTGCTTAAAAAAGTGCCTTAAGAACGTCTTTACAGAATTTTATTATTCCGCGAAATAAAAAAGTAATGGTTCTCAGTTGGCAGTGAAAATATCAACAGGCTATTTATGCCATTAAACGTGTCTCAGAAATCGAGCCAATGTCATCTATGTCGGTTTTGCTTTATCTAGTCAGGAAATAGGTTTTCTCTGTTAAAACAGACCAATTTCGACCATCATGTACATGGTGTTGATAATCTATTCTATTATAGCATGTATAATTAAATATTCTATTATAGCATGCATATTTTAATTTAAGTAATCGTTAAATATCTCAAAAACCAAAGATTTTAAACATATTTAACTTTTGTAATAAATGCCTTTTTTGGGCCCAAGAATCCAAAAATGAAATAAAATATCGGGTGTTCCATAAGAAAATATATCTTTGGTATCAGCTTTAGTTCTGAAACACCCTGTATATTTCAAAATAATTTTAAACTGTGCCACATTGCCTCCCCACCTATACCCATAAAATATTTTGTTTCTACATCTTTCCGTTTTCCTATAATTCATGGAGATGAATGATAGCAACATACATTTTTTTAGTCAAACTGAATGTTTCCAAGAATTGCACTAGGGGACAATGCAATAGTTTAGTGACAAATATTTTTTATTATATTTGTTATAATTGGGTTAGGAAAAGAAACGCTTTAAACCATTGAGTTACCCATTTCTCTGTCATTATACATACCTACATTAATTAAAAAATATTGAAACTTTTTATCCATAAGAACCAGAAAAAATTAAGATACTTTTTAAGGTAATTTAATTTTTAAATAAAATTATATAATGATTCTTGCTACTTAACTACTGATATAGAAATTTAATTTTACGCTATGTTTGTCATAATGTGGATCAGCCCGCTCTCACTACCGGTTTCGGAGCCCTACTCCATCATCAGGTGAGCTTGGGCAGATCCACAAAATGACAACCACAGCGCAGAGATAGTTAATTCAGACTTGTCGGAAAGTGTCGGTTAGATATTAAGTCCCGAACAGGAGATAGCAGCCTGCGTGCAATGGTAGTACTTTCGTACCACCGGGGCGCAACTATCGATAATAAAAGGACGGTAAAAGGCTTTTTTTCAGGCAAGCCAAATTATAAAATAGAAAACAAATTTCTTGCGGTATAGGTATATAATAAAATTATATAAGGATTCTTGCCACTTAACTGCTGATATAGAAATTTAATTCTACGCTATGTTTGTCATAATGTGGATCAACCCGCTCTCACTACCGGTTTC
>NW_022146708.1:0-7428 GCF_002938485.1 Sitophilus oryzae | reverse complement strand
TCTCCATTTCCTCCATCAATTCACATTTCTGTCGGCCTGGCCGTTCTGCCATTTTTTCCATCGCCACTTAGAACAGTAGGAGATTCCAGGCTTATATCTCGTTGGAGGATCCTGACGATAGCCTAGAGGAATGATACGTTGGAGGTGATATGAAGGATTTGTACTTGTCATTGATTTTCAATCAGGAAAAATCGTTGGGTGGATGTTTTACGAAGAGTAAAATGTTTTTTTCAATTTCACCAATTTTGATTAAATAACTTTTATTAACTAATTTAATAACCAATATAAGGTATTTTGTCATTTCACTTACTATTAGTGAGTTCAAAAATTCAGTTTTTTTTACAAAACCGAAAGTCTTTGATTCTCTATAAAAGTACATAAAATTTTCTACAAGTTATCCTTTTCCATCTTAAGTTTCATTCATTATTTTCTCCGTTGCAAGGAGAGCGGAATATAAGGTAAATAAATGTTTTCATTCTATCTACTATGATTAAGTTTCGAAGTTTAATTTAGCATAAAACAATCTTCCTTTCCTTTATAGTTACTTTTCTCTGTCCAATCAGCGAAAGGGAACACTTTCGACGTTCAGAAAAGCTTCTTTCCACAGGATCATTCTTATTAAATAAACCCATTCAGTGTACATTTCAACATCAACAATTTGTTTATTTTTATTAAAAATACAAACAATGTCTTATTTATACAAATAATTCTAAAGTAATTTTATTTACATGCTAGTTTTTTTATTATTAAAGCGAAACTTTTTACACGTCACACGTTACATGATACACGCCACTTAAGTAGTAACGATCGAAAAGGTGGTAAGCCAACGAGGAAGTTGAGATGGATCTTTGGAGCGTCGTAAGTCGGGCCTATGTGAGCTAGGGGGCTGAAACTCGGAATGTAGATAGGGTTCGAAGAGCCCCATCTTATCATGATATTTTGGAGACGTTTCGTGCACTATAAAACCCCATCATCAATGGCGAGAAAATCGTCCGATTTAAATGAAATTTGGTATGTCGATTGATTGGACCAAGGCCAACTTGACCTTGTACGACACGTGACACTATGACAGTTACTTTTGAAGTAAAAAAACGTCAAAATCGATGTCGTCCGATCGCGACCAAATTTTGTGGGTAGGCTATTTGAGCGACGGACAGAAGTTTCTCTTCCAATATGCGCACATAGTGCACACACCATTTTATTCACAATTTGTAATGCTATGATACACTGTTATATATTTCTATAGGCCTATGAAAACAAATTGATTAAAATTAATAAAAAATATATGATTTTATCCTAATTTCCCTTTAACAAATTATTCGTATATCTAAAAGTATTTCAATTAGTGACATGTCATAGACCTACTAGTAAATATTTCTAATAACTGTTATTTTGTTTTCATTATTTTTCTCTTATTATTTGAATCGTAGTAATTTCTAATATATAATATATTTTACAGTTCGCCCATTAAGTGCAGTCATACCAATGAAACCAAGACAGCTAATTGCAAACGAAGAAATCACTATTCACTGTGAAGTCTCTGGATCTAGACCAAAAGCCATCATTCACTGGACTAGGGAAAATAGACCATTCAGGAGAGGCAAGGTACATATTTGATAATAAAAATAATATCAGTAAATCCATGAATACCATGTTTCTCAAATCATATACACATCAAATCATATTTCGTTATAGTATTTTGTCTCTAAAAGATGCTTTCGAATTTTAAGAAAATAACTGTTTATTGTAGAATAAAAAAACTCTTTCAGTTTCATGAGGAGAATTCAAACGACACTCTAGTGAGTTCGGTGTCCTTTTCTCCAGTCCCTGAGGATGATGGAACTATTCTTAAATGCATAGGCGAAAATCCCAAGCTGTCTGACGGAGGACAAGAAGATTCCTTCAAGCTTAACGTTGTCTGTAAGTAACTTTTACTGTTTATTTACTGTCGTTTGAGTAGATTATATTTTCTGTTTAGACTTCTAGAATAATTATTATGCCGGGCGAAAAAAACGCTACGGAATTTTTTTTTGTCAAATTTAAAGTGATATATATTTTTTTATTTTTAGCCCCAATTTTGATGAAGTTTTTATCAAACTCTATATAAATGTATCAACTTTAATCCATATACTTAGTTTCTTTAAAAATGTTAGTATTTGGCTTATTATACAGGGTTAATTGAAGGGTTGTTTTTTATCCTAAGTTTAAAACACTCTGTGCAATAATTTCGTTAGCGAATTTTCCTAAAACATAATTTTTCGGACGGACCTATGTTTCTTAAGCATTTTGTTTCTTGGATCATGCCTTGGTTAAATTTTAAGGGCGAAACGAAGTTGCCACCAACAATTTGCATTTTTTTTAATTCATCCCTTTTTTATGTTATTTTTTGATGTGACGAGGTG
The DNA here is from genome assembly GCF_002938485.1 of Sitophilus oryzae. Classification (NCBI taxonomy): domain Eukaryota; kingdom Metazoa; phylum Arthropoda; class Insecta; order Coleoptera; family Curculionidae; genus Sitophilus; species Sitophilus oryzae. The sequence goes on along the minus strand of NW_022146708.1, from coordinate 5,026 downwards.
GCTTAGTTGATTATTGTGGATTATATACTGCTATGAACTTTCCGGCATGTTCGACAGATCTGAACCCTATCAAACACGTTTGAAAAATGCTTGAGAGAGGTCGCAAAACGATACCAGTTTTATTAAATAAACTTTGCTTGGTCCTTAAAGAAGAATGTGAGAAGATAACGCAATATGGCAGCCTCGTTGACAGTATGAACGGACGTCTCAGGCAGTTATAGGAGCCAAGGGAGGCAATACAAAGTATACTCTATAATAATTATAGCTCCCTGCATAGCGTTTAACACCTGGGGCAGCGCGTACAGCTTACCTTGCTAGAGCCGTTTGGTATACATGGAAGGTAATGTGGCTAGCATTACGCTTCAACCGCCTATTATTACCTCAGGATTGTGAATCCCAAGTACTCATTTAAGGCTGAGTCGACCTAGGTAGGACCCAAACTATTTTTATTATATTAAAAATGGTCGGCTGATGATGCCGACTGTAGGATTCGAACTTACAACCTTCAGATTGGTAGACGAGAACTGCAGCTCTACGCCACCGGTCACCTCCCCACAATACAAAATATATTTATATATTCGTTTAACATAAATGACATAAATAATACTATCACAGATCTGGCTAGAATACTTACTATGTTGTTTATTTTGGTTGATTTTTGTTTGTGTGTTTAATTCTATTATCTATTTATGTTTCTGGATATTTTGTCAGCGCAAAAAAATGTCACACTGACACAATTTGTCTTATACAATATTCGAGACATAAGGGAAAGTTAATCAAAAAACGTATTAGGATTAGGTTTTGTATCGTACAGGGCCGAAGCAGCAACGGGCCCAATTTTGCCAAATCTACTCTTTAACCGAACCAATTTAATAAACCTTTCGATTCCTCGAACGGCGGCAATATTTGTCCCTTTCCGCCGTACCAAAATGAAAAGCAAAAGCGGGCCTCACAATAGCTTTAACCAATAACAGCGGGCCGCTGGCGGCCCCAGACATACGCCGAGTTTAAACTGAAATATATGGACGCAATTAGGGGACAATGCTGTAATATTTGGCAACAACGTTCCCCTATACGTTTAACCCGGTCCGCTCCGCTATATGAGTTTTAAAATGAAAAAATATTGACACCATTATAGTGGAATAGTGTAAATGTAGACTTTTTAATAAAGCTTTTACTAATGTTACGTAGCGCCGAAAAATACTTTTTTACCATTAATGGTGGCTTGGAAGTGAAACACTAGATCAAATAAAGAAGGGCGAGGGTAAAGTGCCTGCACAATAATAATTCTAGGTTATTTCTTCTGCTAAGGAATGAACAGCAACAGTAATAGTGTCTGAGAAATGCGCAGCTAAATTATATGTTCTGGTTTGTTTTCCTGTATTTGGATTTGTAATTATACACTTTGGGGTTATTTTGACTGATGAATTTTAAAAAATACATAGTATATACAGAAGCATAAAAAGGCCTTGACCCCTCCAAGTGTGCTAATTTCTGCATTAAGTTTATCAGACTGAAGGAAACAGCCTTCCGACGACCGGTTTCATGACATTCATTAAGTGAGATTGTCAACTTTTGACAATCTCACTTAATAAAAAATTGTATTTTAAAAATCAATCTAGAGTTCCATGGCTATGTTAAACACTAATTCTTAATCAAAGAACCTTGGAAAAATAGTTTTATTCGTCTAATGTTTTTAGTGTCTTCTCCTGGCCAGTTAGAAAATCCTCAAATCGTATTTTAATTATATCTCAATTTTTTCAAATGGAACGAGGGTGGCTCATTAGCAAATTTGGAAAAGGCATTCTTTTACGAATAATTTGATACCACACACTTGGTATTTGAAGTCAAATTTTCGTTACGAACCGCAAGTTATATTTTCAAGTAAACCATATGCGAAAATGTCAAAAGTTGACATATGATATGTCATTCTATCCAGAGTGACATTTTCTATCGAATAAAGTAAAAAGAATCCCGGGGTACCATTTAAAAATCAAAAATTGTAATCATTTCCGGTGAAACCGGAAGTGACCGAAGACAATTGAATACGTCAATCAATTCTAATTTATGTCATATTCTAACATACCAAATCTCGTTTTTTTAACTAAAAAAATAAAAAAGTTATAGGGGTGAGCCACTTTTGAGACGCAGCCGGTATAATAAATATATATAATATATGGTTGTTCACCACATACGACACGGAGTATTGTAGCTAAACGATTATTTTTTTTTCAAATTATAAGTTTTGGGTTCGTTGAAGGACAGAGCGTCCCAAATAAATAAAAAATAGGATAGCTTTATTTTTTTTAAATGTAACTCCCTGTATATTATTACCTCCCTGTATATTATTACGTTTCTACGAATAAAATAAAGGTAAGTTTGATTAAGGTTTACCGCACTTTAATCTTACCGTTTTTGAAATATTTACGGTTTTGTCAAAATACTGTGTAACAATTTTATATGTAGTATAATAAAAATTATACAGTATAATAAAAATTATACACTTTATACAGAGTGTCTAAAAAATTATTTTAAATAATTATTAGCTTTAAACGGCAATAACTTATTTAATTTAAATGGAACACACCCTGTACGAGGATCAGAGTCACAATTTAATTCTCTATCAAATTGTATCATACCATTTTTACCTATCTCTTCAAGTTTTTGTAGAAAATGCATTTTCTTATAATTGAGATATATAATAGACCCCTTTTATCAATAATATACCCATGGAATATTGACATTTTAGATTATTTTTAAATTGTAACAAATTTTCAGAGAGTACCAGATACTAATATTGTCGATATATTTCGCTTTATTAAAAAAATAAAAAAACTCAGTAACTACATTAATTGACCGTTTGCGTTGATTAATAATAATTGCTCCAAAAACTAAAAAACTGAATTTTGTATGTGTATTAGACAGTGTGGTAAAAAGTAACTCCTTATAAATTTTATATCATTTTTTGACGAAAGCATATTTATAACAACAGATATGTAAATTTTCATAACTTATTATTATATTAATCTCTGATTCGAATCCACATTTATGTAGAATAATTTATTAACTAAAATAATTAAACATGTAATTAACTAATTTTTCGAAGGAATATATGGAAAATAATGGTGGTATATTTAGTTGGTATACTCTTTTACAAAGATTTAATTAGTTTTCTTTTTGTATACAAATGGGCTTGCAATATTATCGTTTTCGGCACCTGTACATTTTGTACATTTGTTGCTTTAAAAAATCTAAAATGTCAGTATTCCATGAGTATATTAATAAATGAGGTCTAAATTATAAGAAAATGCATTTTCTACGAAAACAGGAAGAGATATATCAGATATATATTTGATAAAAAAAATATACAGGTTGTTTCGTCAAAATATACAGAGTCCAATGAACATATTTTGATTTCAAAAATACGGAGTAGGGACACTCTCTCTATAGAAAATCGAATAGTATGACTCAAAACCAAATAACTTTTGCTGTTTTGTTACATCTGCCGCATTAAATTTTAGGCACACAGTAATTAAATCTTGCAATTAAAATCGATACATTACATGATAAAAAAAGAGCGAATAGCAACTTGGTTCACCGCTACGAACACGCCAAAAAATAATGAATGGTTGAAAACGTAATTGTAATTGGATAACACGAAACAGACCGTATATCAATGATTCAAAATGTAGGTAGGTATATGTTTGAATATACGATAGAGCTTCTTTTTTTTATCCATCCACGCTGGGCATGTGTGGGTTTTAATAGTGAGACCGACTTTTAAAAAGGGAGAGAAAGAGAGAAACAGTTCATTTTTGCAGACCGCTATTCATATTTCAGGATTTTGGAAGCGGTGTGGCTTAACGTTGTTTTATGTATTTGCAATGCATATGGGACCAGAAAGATGGGCTCTCTGCAGGAGGGATAAAAAGAACACCTAATTTAGACATCTAAATTGTCAACGAGAAGAGGATTTTTTCAGTATAAAACAAAGCTTTTAATGTAAAAGAGTTCTCATACATATAGTGTATTATTCATAAAGTAGATACTTAAAAACTTATTATGAATAATTGCTTCTTTGTAATGTAAAAAATAAAGTCGTTTAAATAAATCACTAGCATTATGTATTATTTTCAGATAGTAATGTATTTGTGGGGAGATATAAATCGGTTTGACCTTCTAGGTACAGCAGTAAAAGTAAAGAAAAATTCTACCACCATAAAAAATGGTTTGAAAAAAAGGATGGTGTACTGTGTGAGGTTTATTTATGGTTAAAAATAAAATTCTTTTATTTGATATTCTCACTTGCCGGTGAGAATCATATCATTTTAAATTTCTTTCAAATTGTCATTAACCTACATTTCTTATCACTACTTACCAGTAATTGTTGAAAGAAGACAGAAGTTGAAATCTGTATGACCATCGTTTAGCAATTTCAATTAGCTTTCCAAAGAAGTGTCGCAAGTGGGGTATCGCTATTTTGAGATTAGAAGTGAGGGGATGGCACCTTGGGGTGGGTCTAGGTGGTTTAAAAATGCCTCATTTGCCTCATTTAGCTGGATCCCAAATTGTAACTTATACTGAAAAAAATACTTTTTTCATTAATGTCCACCTAATTTTTCGTGTAAGGGGTAGTTTTTCAATTTCACCCTAAAAACGTTATGATCATCGTTTAGCATTTTTCATGAGCTTTCCAAAAAGGCGCCACAAGTGGGGTGTTGCCATTTAAGATTTTTAAGTGACTAGGGGTGCCGCCTAAGGGATAGGTCGGGGTGGTTCAAAAAATACGTCATATGTATTCCCCTTCGATATCATAGAAACGGTATTTTTTATTTTTTAGATATTTTTTTTGGTTTAAAAATTATAGCCATTGTAAGTTTTCAGTGGCCCACCCTGTATATATTACTGTAAATGTCCGAAATGCGGTAAAACCTAGTATAAGCGCGGTAAAACCTAGGATAACCGCGCTAAACCTAGGATTTACCAATAAATTAACACCCCCCAAATAACCACGCTAACCAACTCG